>NW_025794307.1:0-3614 GCF_021613505.1 Equus quagga | reverse complement strand
TTTTTTCAAACTGGAATAAATAGAACAGGTTTGTCTGATATTCTTTAAGGTTGGGGGCCAATAGGGGGTCCCTTTAGCCCATCCAACCTTAGGCAGTGTTTTAGTAAAAGCTTCCTTTTGACTGTATTTGTGTCTCTTCTATTCACCCTACTCTTTCTTTTTAATGACTAAAGATTGCCATCCTGTTGGAGTGAGTTCTGTCACTCTTCCCTTCTTCACTTCTCTTTGTTAACTTGATGTTCCCATCTGCATCTGTGAGACCACAAGAAGAAGCTGAGACCCCAAGTTTGATTACGTTTTTAGAGATTAGTTGTTGTATTTTCCTTTTAATTTGGCCTTTCCATAGGTACCAATAAAACAGCGCTTTATGAAGAGAGCTCTCTAAAAGTTTTCTAACTTAAGGATCCATTGTTTGGCCATTTTCTCTCCAGAGTTTAAAGAATATTGTGGTCAAGCAGTGTCACGAAAGAATATCACTCCTTTCAGACATTGGCTTATAACTATAATTAGACCATCTACTCAGAATTAACCCCAATGAGCTCTGCTTGGCGACAGACAGCATGTTTCCCATTCCAATACACAGAGACGGACAAACACTCAGATCCAGACACAGGAAAACCAGACACCAGTGAACCAGTTCCCAGAGGGAGGGTAGAAAGTCCTACAACTGTTCCCACTCCAAATGCGCGCCCAGACGGCCCCTCCGTGAATGGAAAGGACCCGAGATGGCCCTTCCATGAATGGAGGGGACCCCAAAAGAGGGGAAGGAAGTTCATGGGCATCTCTGAGGCAACTTACTCTACTTCAGAGTCCATCGACTTCCCACAAGGAAGAAGAAGCCAACAAACCAATCTAGAACCTGTTTCCTTGCCATAAGGTAATGGACCCAGGGTCAGTGGCTCGGAGGCAGATGGAAAGTACCGGAGGCAGTCCCTAGGGCAAATGACCTAGGTGGCTGCAGGACTGCTTCCCAGGAAATCCCAGTTGGCCTGGGGCCATGGACCCATGGGCAAGAGCCTTCTGGTTGGCTCATCAGATTTTACCACCTACAAACATAGGTTCTTTACCCGCCACACAAGAGGGGCCCAATAAAAACTGGAGCACCAGGCTTATGGCAAGGAAAGGGTTTTTATTTCGGGTGACATGAGCCAGGAGATGAGAGCGAGCCCTCACATTTGTCTCATTTCATCTCATCTCACCGAAAGAGGGGAGGAGAGGGGTTTTTAAAGTTTTGTGAGGATTGTGGCTGCTTGTAGATGGTGGGGGGACACAGTAGCCTTGCTGGTCGGAACTTTCCCACCAGCCTGCATTCGGCCTGGGGACACTGTTTGCAGGGAGGAGGAGGAGATGATAGGGAACCCAGGTGGTTTGTCTCCATGGTGGATAGAGTATTCTGGAGCCAGGGAGTAAGCGGGGAAAGAGTGCTTTGGTTTTAGCCCCACATATGCTGGGTTTAATGTAGGGGAACTGATATCAGGCTGGCATCAGCAGGTCACCATACATGTGCCAGAATTCTGCTACAATAGCTCCTTGGGGATATTCTCACAGAAATCTCCATTAAAAATCTTATAATCCATGGTTCGACTCTTTGCATGTTTAAATGGTCTCTTCTGTGCCACCTTAGGAAATGTGATGTCCTAATCCAAGATCAGGCTCAAGAGCTGGCCCAGTTACGGCAAACGATAGAGAAAGGCAGAGAAGTCTCTGTGCTCCTCAAGCAGCACCTCAGGAACCTCCTCACCCACGCTGACCCTACCAACTTCCAGGGTCAGGGCTTTCAAGAGCAACTGGCTGAGGGATGCAGGCTGGTGGAGCGCCTTGCCCGAAAGCTCAGCCCAGGTAAGGCGGTCATAGGCCCTGACTGCACTGAGCTGCTCCAAGAGATTCCGCTCACAAGCATTTTTTTTTTAACCAGTGGTTCTGGTTTCCACGTCCCATTTGGGGCCATCACAGGACCAGCACTGGCGGGGTGGCAACAGAGAGGAGAAATGCACTGGGTACAGGCCACAGTGATCCAACTAGATGTTTCTTTCCTGATGGACGGTGAATCACATTAATTGATTTTTGAGTGTTGAACCCCTTTTTCATAGCTGGAATCAATCTCACTTGGTTGTGGTGTATAATTCTTTTTATACTTTCTTGGATTCAATTTGTCAAATCTTGATGATTTTTGCACCTATGTTCGTGAGACTTATTGGCCTGTAGTTTTCCTTTTCATAACATCTTTGTCTGGTTTTTGTATTAGGAGAATGCTGACTTCATAGAATGTGTTAGGATGTATTCCCTCGGTTTCTATTTTCTGCAAGAGATTGTAGACAACTGGCCTAATTTCTTCCTTAAATATTTGATAGCATTCACCCATGAATTTATCTGGGCCTGGTGCTTTCTGTTTTGGAAGATTCTTTGTTGTTTCAATTTCTGTAGTAGATATAAGCCTATTCAGATGATCTGTTTCTCCTTGTGGGAATTTTGGTAGATTGTGTGTTTCAAGTAATGGATCCATTTCAAACTTCAGGGCAGAGATTCGTTCCTAACATTCCTTGATTATCCATTTGATGTCCATGGGATCAGTAGTGCCAGTCCCTCTTCCACTTCTCATATGAGTAATCTGTATCTTCTGTCTTTTTTCTCATTTCTTCTCAGCATAGTGCCTGCCCTAGAGAATGTTCCATGTGAGCTTGAGAAGAATCTGTGTTCTTCCCTTGTTTGATGAAGAATTGTAGAAGTGTCGATTCTATCAAGTTGATTGATGGTGCTGTTTATTTCAACTATATCCTTCCTGATTTTCTGCCTGCTGGATCTCTCTGTTTCTGACAGAGGGGTGTTGAAATCTCCAACTGTAATACTGGATTCATCTACTTCTCCTTGCAGGTCTCAGTTTTTGCCTCAGTTATTTTCGTACTCTTCTCCTAGGTATCATGGAATTACTCCAATTTTTAGCAGTGAGGGTCGTTCAAGGACCTCGTGTTGCTAAATTATTCCCTTTTGTTTCCCTCACCAGTAAGCATTGTTAATAGGTATAATTGCCTCTGTTTCCACCTTAAATAATGTTACTTACCACAATTAGTTCCTTTAGAATGCCCGGTAGATTGATGGAATTTTTCTCTTTTGTGAATATACTTTCTCAAAAACAAATCAGAATACTTTCTCTTCCTCTGGAGAGAATATACAAGTATTTCAATTGATAAAATTTTAAATTCATGTGTTCAAGTGAATTAAATATACCAGACAATATCTCTAAAAGTGGGTAAATTCTTGTAATTCTAGAAACCAGAGGGGCTTAATTGTTTCACTTACAATTTTTGGTAAATATTTTTAGATATGATCTATGATTCCATGTATACCAACATATGATTCCAACATTCCTATGTTCCAACTTGTGTCAGCTTACCTTATAGTTTCAAGATATATAGTTAACTTTAAACATTTGATTAATATTAAATTCATTTAATTAATGATCAATCTTTGCCTGCAAATTCTCTCTCTCTCTCTCTCCTGTTTGCACTAAAGTCCTGATATATTGACTGACAACAAAAGTATCATTTTACTTGGGGAGTGCTGCTGTTTGCTGAGTTCCCATAGATTTCCATACTTTGTGGGTATGTGGCTGGCAC
>NW_025794306.1:0-1967 GCF_021613505.1 Equus quagga | reverse complement strand
TAATAATAGTTATTGCACACTTACAATGAGTGGATTTTATGATATTAAATTATATCGAAATAAAGCTATTTTTTAACAAACCCTCCTACAGCTCCCTATCTCACTCAGAGTCAACACCAAAGTCCTGAGAGCAGGTTGCAGGATCCCACTCGATGGCACGGCTCTTACTCCTCTCTCACCCCCTTGCCCAATCTGCTCTAACTACACTGGTCTCCCTGCTGCCTGTTCTTTGAAATTCTGGCCTGCAGCTGAGCTGCTGGTAAACTGGCTCTCTGTGAACAACAGCAAAAATGTCCCCACTTTGGCCTTATGGTCCCCTTATGGCCTAATGGTTAAAGTTTGGTGAGCTCTGCTTTGGTGGCCTGGGTTTGGTTCCCAGGAGCAGAACTACACCACTCATCTGTCAGTGGCCGTGCTGTGGTGGTGGCTCGCATGAAAAAAAAAAAGAAGAAGAAGATAGGTAACAAATGTTAGCTCAGTGGGAATCTTCCTCAGCAAAACAAACAAACAAAAATGTCCCCACTTATAGTGTTCACCAATATCTGTGAGTAAATCTTCTCACCATGGCCAATTTCAAGCTAACAAAGTTTTAACAACCAGCTTGTGAAGTTCCTGAATCTTAAGCCTCTCGTGTGGCCCTGCAAGCTGACTCCAGGCAGTGCTCTTCATGCCTTTGTGCTCACTGGTTTCTCTGCCAGGACGCTCCACAGGGGTCACTGCCTCGCCACCCCCAGGTCTCAGCTCAGCGAGCCTTCAACGAGCTCCCTAACCAAGAATGGATGCCTCTCCCGTCTGACACTTCCCACTCTCCATTCCCTGCTTGACATTCCTCCTCAGAATGTATCACTTTCTAATGTTCAATATATTTTTTAAACACACTTTTATTTTTTCCAGCTTTATTGAGGTCTGTGGACAAATGAACTTGTATATATTTATGGTGTACAATGTGATGATGACATGTGTGTACGCTGTGTAGATGACTATCACTAGGGGGTAAGGCCAGGCAGGGCTTCTGCCTTCCAGGTACTGAGCAGCTCACTTGGCACGAATCATCTCCTTTAACTCTTCCAACACCCCTGTGAGTTGTATCCATCTGAAACTGAGCCTCAGAAAGCATAAGTGACATGCCCAAGGCCACACAGCTGCTTAGGGACAGAGCTGGTCCACTTCTGGGTATTTATCCAAAGAACATGAAAACACTAATTCAAAAAGATATATGCACCCGCATGTTCACTGCAGCATTATCACAATAGCCAAGACTTGGAAAGAACCAAAGTGCCCACTGATGATGAATGGATAAAGATGTGGTACATACATATACAATGGAATACTACTCAGCCATAAAAAAGACAAAATCTTGCCATTTGTGACAACATGGATGGACCTTGAGGGTATTATGTGAAGTGAAATAAGTCAGACAGAGAAAGACAAATATGACTTCACATACACGAGGAAGATAAAGCAACAACAACAAACACAGAGATACATAGAACAGCTTGGTGGGTACCATGGGGAAGGGAGGTGGGGGGAGGTGAAAGGGGTAAAGGGGCACGTGTATATGTTGATGGACGGGAACCAGACTTTTGGCAGTAAACAGGATGCAGTCTACTCAGAAGTTGAAATATAATGCTGCACATCTGAAATTTAAATAGTGTTATAAACCAATGTTACTTCAATTAAAAAAAAAAAGAGCTGAGATTCAAATTCCAATCTATATGCCTGAGTTCAGGAACATTCAATGCCACACCGTGCCCCAGGGTGTTTTGTTTCTGGCCCCCCATGTGACCCCCAGCCCCCGCCTTTGTCCATGGGCAAGCTCCTCTCAGCAAGGGCAGGGCAGGGCCCCTCTTACTCAACAATGGCCCATTCTTCCCCAGGGCCACCCCTGGGCCTCCAGCACCCCGGAACTCAGAACACTGTGGCTGAGGCTGCTGTGGCCTCAGTGTGTCCAGGAAGGGACTCCATTT
>NW_025794305.1:0-5793 GCF_021613505.1 Equus quagga | reverse complement strand
GGAGGTGAACCTGAAGCTAAGAGCTGAAGAGTCAGTGGGAGTTCAGGCGAGCGAAGGGTGCGGAGAGGAGCTTTCCTGGTGGAAGACCCCGGCTGCACTAATGTCACTGTGCTGCTTTCCTCCTGGTGCTGTAGCAAATTGCTACAAATGTGATGGCTTAAAACAACACAAATTTATTCTCTTACAAGTTCCAGAGGTCAGAAGTCCAAAATCAGTTCCACTGGGTGACAGTCAAGGTATTGGCAGGGCCGGTTCCTTCCGGAGGCTCCTGGAGAGCCTATTCTTTCAGTAGCTGAAACTTTCAGCTACTGGTGGCTGCCTGCATTCCTTGGCTGGTGGCCCCATCCCTCCAGCCTGTACCTTGGTTGGTCCTCACATTGCCTTCTTCCCTTCTGTAGTTGAATCTCAGTTGCTTCCCTCTCATAAAGACATTTGTGATTACGTTAAGGCCCACCAAGATAATCTAGGGTAATCTCTTCTGAAGATGCTTAACTTAATCTTCTGTAAAGTCCTTTCTGCCATATAACGTAAGATTCACAGTTCTGGGAATTAGGATGTGAAGATCTTTGGGGACCATTATTTTGTCTACTGCAGCCACAAAATGGGGAAAAGGCCATGAAACGCGTTTACAGAGGTAGCGTAAGAGAGTGTCAGCATGTGGGCTCTGCATGCTGACACCTAGCTTTGCAAGCTGGCTCTGGTGCTTCTTTGCTGTCTGATGTTGGCCACTTATTGAACCTCTCTGTGTCTCAGTTTCCCCATCTGTAAAGTGGGACTAATAATTGTATCTACTTCATAGGATTGTCATAAGGTTTAAATGAGTTATTTCAAGTAAAGCATTTATGTCAGTGCCCATATGTGCTCAATCAATGTTAGTTTTTATTAATAACTATTATTTATTATTAGCTATTTGTTAACTTTTTTCCGTATTTATTGAAATATAATTGACGTGTAACACTGTATAAGTTTAACGTGTACCCTGTTGATTTGACACATTTATATATTGCAAAATGATTACACAGTAGAGTTAGCTAACACCCCCATCACCTCACATAATTACCGTTTCTTTTTTATGATAAGAACATTTAATATCTAGCCTCTTAGCAACTTTCAAGTCTGTAACGCAGTGTTGTTAACTATAGTCACCATGCCACATGTTAGATCCCCAGAACTTATTGGTCTTATAGCTGGAAGTTCATACTCTTTGGCCAACATCTCCCCACTTCCCACACCCCCAGCCTCTGGTAAACACATTCTACTCTCTATTTCAATGAGTTCAGCTTTTTTAGACTCCACATAAAAGTGATATCATACAGTATTTCTCTTTTTCTGTCTGACTTATTTCACTTAGCATAAGGCCCTCATGTTGACCATATACACATGAGTTTATTTCTGGACTCTATTCTGTTCCATTGATCTATGTGTCTGTTTTTATGTCAACATCATACTTTCGATTACTATAGCTTTGTAGTATATTTTGAAATCAGGAGGTGTGATGCCTCCAGCTTTTGTCCTTTTTTCTCAAGATTGCTTTAGCTATTCAGGATCTTTTATGATGCCGTACAAACTTTAGGATTATTTGTTCTATTTCTGTGAAAAATGCCATTAGAATTTTGATAAGGGTTGCATTGAATCTGTAGATTGCTTTTGATAGTATGAACATTTTAACAATATTAATTCTTCCAAACCATAAGCAGGGAATATCTTTCCATTTATTTGTGTCTTCAGTTTCTTTCATCAGTGTCTTGTAGTTCTCAGTGTACAGATTTTTCACCTCATTGGTTAAATTTATCTCTAGGTATTTTATTCTTTTTGATCCTATTGTATATGTGATTGTTTTCTTAATTTCTCTTTCTGATAGTTTGTTGTTAGTGTATAGAAACACAACTGACTGTTGTATATTGATTGTGTATCCTGCACCTTTACTGAATTGGTTTATTAGTTGTAACAGGTTTTTTTTGTGGAGTCTTCAGAGTTTTCAATTTACATCATGTTGTCTGCAAATACAGACAATTTTACTTCTTCCTTTTTGATTTGGAGCCTTTTCTTCCTTTTTCTTGCCTAATTGCCCCAGCTAGGACTTCTATTGCTATGTTGAGTAAAAATGCTGAGAGTGGGTATCCCTGTCTTTTTCATGATCTTAAAGGAAAAGCTTTCAGCTTTTCACCATTGAGTATGACGTCAGCTGTGGGCTTGTCATATATGGGCGTTATTATGTTGAGGTTCCCTCTATACCCACTTTATTAAGAGTTTTTATCATAAATGGATGCTGAATTTTGTTAAATGCTTCTTCTGCATCTATTGAGACAATCATACGATTTTTATCCTTCATTTTGCTAATGTGGTGTATCACATTTATTATTGACTATTATAATTTTAATTAACTATTTTTCAAGAACAGAGAAACAAGGAGGAGAGTGTCAGGAGGCTGGAATGATAAGCAGGATTGGATCTTGGATGACGTAGAGACGTGAACCTGTTGTTTGAATTTGGATCATCATCCTAATGATGATCAGAAGCAGGGAAACGTTTCAAGGAGTGTGAGTGACATAATCTGATTTGTCTTTAAGAAGGTCATTTTTCTGATGGTGGAAAATCAGTTGAGACCAGTTGGGTCTCTCAGGCGCAAGATGATGGTGGGTGTCATCCTCCACGTTCCTGAGGAGAAAGCTGACTCAGAGAGCTGGAGCTCCTCATTTAAGTGGCTTTAAACTTGTCGGAGCTTTAACTCTTTAAGGTCACTGAGTTAGCAAAAAGTGGGAGTTAATAAGCGGTGGAGGGATTTGAGACCAAGCGAGTTTGATTTAGAAGGCTGTGCTCCTTGCTGCGCTATGTGGCCAGCAGGGCTGTGGCGACGTGAATGAAAGACAGCTGCTCTGCACACACGGGAGCGGCCGCAAAAGCCCCTGACGGGAGAGCCTCATGTGAGGAGGGCTGGACTGCCCTTGTCTTCGCTCCAGCACAGCTTCTCTCACATTGACGAGAAATGCTTCTTCAACTACAGTAAACTGGCGTCTCCACCTAATGAATATTTCACTCTACCCCCAGGGCCGCCATTTGCCTTGTCTTCTCACTTTAGGTTCTCTTGGTCCTTGGCAGCTTGGACTTTGTCCTGAAAGCCCACTGCCTCAGTGCTAACAGTGGTAGTCCTGTCAGACATGGCTAACATCTACGGCTCATCCCTTATATTCACCAGATTCTTTGAGGTGCTAGTGATAGAAATTCAAATCAAACTGGCTTAAGAATAAAAGGGAATTTTTTTACTCATAAAACTAAAAAATGCCAGGAGATGTTGCCTTCAGGTATGGTTGGATCTAGGGACTCAAATGATGCTGAGAATTTGCCTTGTCTTATTTCTCAGCATTTCTTTTATTTGTATTGACTTCTATCTGAAGGTGAGTCATTTCATGACAAGACATCCATGAACACTAAGAGCTCCCAGCTAAGATCCCATCTGAGTCCAGTAGAAAACTCTTTTGTAGTAAATCCAGCAAAAGCTTCAATATGGGTCTCGTTGGATCTACTTGAGTCACATGCCATTCTTAAACCAATACCCTAATTGGCTGGGCTAGGCCCATATGTTTCCCGTGGAGCTAGATGGGGTAACATCAATCTTACCCAAACCAAGAGGACTGAGAGTGGAGGACTGGGAATTCCCCAAAGGTGAATTTAAGTGCTGTTATCCAAAGAAGGGAAATTGGTGAGAGGCCCATGAAAACCCAGTAAACGTCCACTCTTTTCACAAACTCCATGTGCTTCCATGTCTTTCCCCCTTGACCTACCTGATCCCTTCCCAGTGAAACATCCTTCCTTAACACTCTCCCTGTAGAAATCCTCTTCTTCTCAGGACCAGACTCAATTGCTTCTTCTTCCAGGAAACCCTCCTTTATCTCAAGAACAGGCTCCCTCTGCGACTCTGCCTTGCTCCTCTCCAGCCACATCTTTCTTTAGGCCCAAGAAGCTGTGCACTGTGGTTACAGCTTCCCCCCTCTCCTCACTGGGCATGTCCTGAGCAGGGACAGGGACATCCACGTGCAAGTTTCTCCCCTGGACCAGGCACAGAAGGGACACTCATGTGATATCTGCAAAATCAATGATTGCCCCTGATGTAGTCATGAGAAAAACATTCCAGAGACATAATTAATAAGAATAATATTTTAGTAAGGAGTTGAAGTAAGATATCACATGACTTCTCAGCTCTTCCCCCCACCTCTCCTGCCCCCTACCCTGCCCTCAGGAGTTCCCACTTCATAGAATTAGAGACTTCGAGTGGGAGGGGCCTCAGGGAGCACCCACTTCAGACGCATGTCAGTCTCCTGACAACTGGTCAGTGATTCTGACCCATTTCCCCTCCCCTTTTTTGGAGTATTTGTTTATCCTCATGACAGTCTTATAAAATAAGGTATTCTTCTATTTTATGATGTGGAAACTGAGGCTCAGAAAGATTAAAGGGCTCACCTTACTCCAGGTTTCATTTTTATAATCCTGCCTTTTCTATTCCCTTCATCTGGTCTTCTTAATACATGTGCATCTTTTATTTTAATTGTATTTCCTTTCCATTATGTTAAAGGTGTTGAGGTGAGCCACCCGGAAGCCAGTCGGTAAGGAGGTGGGGTATAGACAAATGCTGCTATGAAGAGTAACTTACCCAGGGACATGCGGGCCTGGAGCTGAGGTCTCAGCCCCTCTGTGGCCGGGGTTCCCTCGACTTCCTGCTGCCAGAATGTCCCCACACGCTGGGGCTGAAAGTAGAGGTCCCTGGAGGAGACCAGGAGGTAGGGTTACACTTGGAGCCAAGGAACAATATGATTCACTTCCCATCAGCCCTCAGATGCCTTTTCTTCCCCACTAGACATGAGCTCATGGAATTCCGTTTCACGTTCCTTTCGATAGATTTTCCTTTTCCTGGAGTAAGGCTGCGTGGAACCATCCCAGGACGCTTTCATCAAGAGCAGCCACTGGGGCGTAATGGGAGAACCCTGCCAGCCCTGGTACCCCAGAGATGAGAACTACGCTGCTTTAAGAATGTGCAGAGGCCACATTTGCGCTTTAGGACAGCCTCTTTGAAAACGTTGGCAGAGGTCCCCAGAGCTGTTTCCCTTCCTGCAGCGTGAAGTGAGGACGCTGTTACAGTGCGGGCCTTGTTTGAGCACAAGCCAGGCAGTGTGCGGCCTGGGAGGCGGATCATGGCCCCGATGATGGCGGAAAGCCTCGGCAGGGGCGATCCAGTTCCTCCAGACTAAGGGAGGCCTGCCGTAGGTGAGGGTGGGGCGGTGGCAGCCCACACACCTCCATCTCCTATCTCTGCCCAGCACATTAGCTGCGTTGGATAAGCTACAATTTTATATCTCCCTGCCTTTTCCATCTTCTCCCCATTTCTTAGGAATTCTTTCCTTGTGAATATCGTTAATATTCTTCACGGATCACTGCAAACTGCAGCTTTTCTCTAAAGCCTTTATCAAGTCCTTCTAAGTATGCATATCTTTCTTTCTTTCCCATTCTGTTAGCCTTTGGTAACACTTAGAGAAGTACCATGTTCCAGCTGGAATTAGAGAGTGAGGTATGAGTGCGCCTTATTTCTCCTGCAGGACTGTAAACGCTTTGATGGTAAAAATGAAACCTCTTTTATCTTTTATAACACGTGGCCAGTTGCCAAAAGGAAGGCTAAAAACTGAGATGGGTCTTCGCCCCTTTGGTGTAGTCTCCACGTCTCAAGGGTGGGAAAACTGAGACTTAGGAGGGGTTAGGAGAGTTTGCAAATGTCACGCCAACGCTCCTCTCTGCACCCTTCGC
>NW_025794304.1:0-5125 GCF_021613505.1 Equus quagga | reverse complement strand
TTTACAAAGTAGATTTTTATACTATACTATATTATATACTATATGTCGTATATATATAATCCCTAATCATGATGACTGCAGTGTTCCAGTGCTTGGCACATACAGGCTTGTAGTAAATATTTATTCAATGAATGAATAAATGAGGGAAGGACTCAAGTCCATCCTCTTTCTACAATGCCAAGCTGCCTCTTTGGCTACCTGATGAATGAAATATGGGACTTAAGAAGCAAATCAAGGAAAATGTATAAAAAGCATAAAGACAGAGTAAAACTTCTTTCCCCTTTCAAAACCTCTATGGGGAGCCATGGACCTATATAATATAGGATAGCAAACAGCTTGCACCAAACCAGGTACCAATTTGTGGGCTGACGATTGTTCAGAAAGCGCCTTGGTCTTCACTTTGTGACTCTCTGTCCATAGACTCTTGATTTTCAGACAGATCTCCAAAAGTTTCCTACCAGTTCTTTCCGTTTCCTTGTCTGCATCCTTTCCTTCCTGGTGAAGCTGGACGAGCAGTCTGTTCACCTCCAAGCCTGGGGGATCCTGGGAGGGAAGGTGGACGGCAGGCTGGAGGAGTGTGACCTGCTGTTTTGCCAGATGCCTGTTGTCATCAACAGGCCAACAACTAGACAGAGAGCCCGTCTGGATTATTTCCAATCGCTCCTCTGCGTGGCCCACTCTGTATCAGTGGAGAACTTCCCTTGTGAGAGAGCCCTGGGCGTATTGGGCAGGCAGCTCTGAGTGTCAAAAATGCCGTTTTGATGTAAGAGCCCCCCCTCTGGCGTGTCTACCATGGGCTCTTAGTTCTACCTGCGGGCTAAAGAGAAGGAGTGGAATCCTCACTATGGAGGGAGGCTTGTTTGACAATTGGAGAATACTGTCGCAACCTTCCTAATGTCTTCTCTTGGCAAAATGTCACACTTCACTCCTCTAAGCGAGCTTTAATCAAAGTCTTTCTTGAAAGTGGCTCCCAGAACAAAGTTCTAAATTCCAGTTGGTCATTTCCTTGCAAATAAACAAGACCCATTGAGAAGTTATTTGTAACTCAGTCAGACAATGGCCGGATGTTCTAAATAGCAGAATTAGTGACTATTTGGTCCGGATCTTTCCCTGGGGTTATTTGGAGCCTATACTGCTAAAGTCGAGAAAAGCACGGCTGTGCGATTCCCAGTGACCCTCTCTCAATCCTGATCTTGTAGTGTCTGGGATGGCCAATGGTCCTTGTTTGAAACTCCAAGGCTTGTGGCCAGGCATTATTGCATGTTGCAGAAACCCTATTGCTGGGAAGCCGATTGGACAGCTTGTGTGCAATGTTCACAACATCCGCAGCAGCCTATTTAGGACTGAGGTACTGACAAGATAGAGGAGAAGCAGAGTCCAGGCCAGTGTTGGGCAAACTGCTGTCCTTGGATTTACTCTCAGGGGTCTGAGAGTTCACAACAAGAATGTAAAACATTTGCATTTTCGTTTAGGTGATCATCTAAATAAGCACGGCCGCATTTTGCATCTTCTTGATGACAACTTTATAACAAAGTATCGCCACGCTAGTTCAGCGCTGGAATTTGCTTTTATGTTTCTGATGGCAAAGCTCCACATATTTACCTAAAGTGGTAGCATTTACATTTTAATATTCTGGCAAGTGTGTCTGGCATTTAGTGTATACTAATGTCAAAATTATAATATTATCTCAGAAACTGACTTTTTGTTTATGATGAAATATTTTATCAGGGATTAAGAGAAAATCTCCTCTTTGCAGAGATAATTCATAATTGAAGCGATATTCACAGAAAAAGTCCTATACTTTTAAGGTGATTTAATCTATTAAATACCATCATAAATATATCATAAAATGATACACTGCAAGAGAGGAACACACAAATTTATCATGGGCTAATGGTAGAGGCATAATTAATATGTTTTTAAAAAAGAATTAATACATTAATGATGCATTTACACCAAATGAAGCTCAAATAGTGACTTGGCATAAAGTATAAATGAGCATTTTATAGTAGCCAGAACAGAAAAATGGTGAGAAAATTAAGTAACCGCATGGCCCTATGATAATATGAGCACAAACAGTTCAAATGAGCACTGAATAGTAGTAAATCTCTGCTCAGTTTTGCCAGTGGCTGTATCACACAGCTTCTGTCCTCCATGAGTCAACTGTGAACAGTTAACTAACAGGAAGTAGGTGTTAAACAGTCAGTGAAGAACTTGTAATGACATTTTTTCCAATGCCGTATTTTGGGGTGTGTTATGACATTGATCAATCCATAAAAATAATACATGAGTTGTCAAAAAGAGTATTCTTGTTCAAGGAGAAAAATAATAAAAGTTGTGATGACAGTGACTCAAATGATGGTTCACCAAGAAGAAAATCAAATCAGGCCAACTGTAAGTGAAAATGCAGATAACTTTGATTATTTTGTAGATTTATTTTTTTAACAAACTATTACTCCTGTGGTTCAATTTTCTGGCTTATCCTCAGCCCTCTGAGGATTGTTGTATTGACACACATGTGTCCAGTGGATCTCTATCCCATTTCCCACGTTGTTTTCTTGTTAGCATATCATTTCCTAAAGGTGCCCACTTGTTTACTTGTTTACTGGTTGTCCCAATCCCCCAGTGCAAGCCAGGAGAGGGCAGGAACCTTGTCCATTCTTGTACAAGGCTGAGCCCTCAGGACATAGAGTACACAGTAAATAATAAATGCTTGTTGAGTGAAATTTAATTTGTAAACTTATTTTGCTTCTTAGGGTTGTATGAGGGACATTCACATAGGGCTTTTTGTGGGTACACATTTGAGTAATAAGATAAAAACAAGTTAAGCCTTTCATACCAACACTTGTACATGAATGTCCATAGCAGCATTATCCATAATAGGCAAAAAGAGCAAACAAACCAGATGTACACCATCTGATGCATGGATAAACAAGAAGTGGTATATCTGTACAGTGGAAGATCATCAGCCACAAAAAGTGATGAGAGGGCCATCATGGAAGGTGGTAGAGGAGGAAGCTCCAGGAGTCTGTCCCTCCACCTGAACAACCAGGGAACTGGCAGGAACCATCTGAAGTCACTATTGTGGAGCTCTGGAGTCCAATCCAACACTTGCAGCATGCAGCAGAGAGCTTGAGGAGGAGGCTGACAAATTTTGGTGAATTGGAGCAAATTTCTCCTTGTATAGCTGCAATCCCCCAACCTCCATCCCTGTGACAGGCAGCCTTAGGAATGGTGATCCATGTACCTGGTGTGACTTGCTGGAGCCAGAATGGGCACTAAGGACCTTGTCCTCTGAATAGTGGGTCGCGTGTTCTGAGTGCTGACTGCCCGATCACTGCTTTTGATTACTGAAGGGCCAGCACAGAGGTTGGCAGCCATTGTTTCAACCCCATAGCTGACATGTTGTCCAGGGGATTTAAAGAGCAGTACCTTCTGCCTTTCATGAGCCAAATATTTAAGAATCTTTGTCAGGTCACTGGCTGACTGCAGAGACAGTGGAACAGAAACTTCAGTGACCACACACAATAAGGAATGCACACTTTGCAAAAGTAGTTTGTAAAAGTCATAAGTGGAAGGCTCCAGTTCTCAGAATGTAAGACTCAGAAATCCCTGAGGAGTGGGAGAGTTAGATTTACAGTTACTACAGCACAGTACTTAAAATGTCCAGTCCTCAATGGAGAATTACAACATGTACAGAGAAATAGGAATGTATGACCCATTCACAGGAAAAAACGAATTTGACAGAATTCATTTCCGAGAAACTCCAGATATTGGAATTACTAGTCAAAGATGTTAAATCAACTGTCTTAAGTCTGTTCAGTGAGGTAAAGGATGGACAAAGAATTGAAAGAAATCAGGAAAATGATATATTAACAAAGTGAGAATATTAATAAAGAGATAGAAATTATAAAAAGATAATGAAACTGAAATTCTAGAGCTAAAATGTATAATAAGTGAAATGAAAAACTCATTTGAGGGGTCAATAGCAGATTCGAGCAGACAGAATAAAGGATCAGTGAACTTGAAGACAGGATAATTGAAATTATTCAGTCTGAGGAACAGAAGGAAAAAAGAATGAGGAAAAGTGAGCAGAGCCTAAGAGACCTGTGGGACACCATTCAAGTGGATCAGTATACATTATTAGCATTTCAGAAGGAGAAGAGAGAGAGAGAAATGGGCAGAAAGAATATTTGAAGAATAATGGCTGAACACTTTCCAAATTTGATGAAAGTCATCTATAGATCCAAAAAGCTCAACAAATTCCAACTAGTATAAATTCAAAGAGCTCCACACTTAGACACATTATAATCAAACTGTCAAAAGCCAAGGACGGAGAGGGAATCTTGCAGGCAGGAAGACAGAAGTGATTCATCACATACAAGGGCTCCTCAACAAGACTAACAGCTGATTTCTCACGAGAAATCATGGAGGCCAGAAGGCAGTGGGATCATGTATTTAAAATGCTGAAAGAAAAAACTCAAGCAAGAATTCTCTATCTAGCAAAACTATGTTTCAAAAATGAAGGAGAAATTAAGACATTTCCAGATAAACAAAAGCTGAGGAAGTTTTTGCCAGTAGACTTGCTCTACAAGAGATTCTAAAGGGTGTCCTTCAGATTGAAATGAGAGAACACTAGATGGAAGCCATACGAAGAAATAAAGATTTCTGGTAAAGGTCACTACGTGAGTTAATATAACAACCAATAGTAGTGTATTTTTGGTTTGTAGCTCTTTTTTTTTCCTACTTGGTTTAAAAGGCAAATACATGAAAAATAATCATAAATCTATGTAGATGGGCACACAATGTAAAAGGTGTAATTTGTGATGACAACAACATAAAGGTTGGGGGGGGGGGAACGGAATGAGCTGTACAGGAGGAGAGTTTTGTATGCTATTGAAACTAAGTTGGTATCAATTCAAAGCAGATTGTTACAAGTTTAGGATGCCCAGCCCTTTGAGCAGCTCCAGGCTCTGGTTGTGGATGACAGGCAACACAGACTTGTACATGATCACCATGTCACACAGGCTCACTCTGAGGTAGCCTGCAGGTGGAGGGAGCTGGGGCTCACTCAAGGGCCTTCATGTTCTAGCCCCACATACCCCTCCCTGCAGTCCACCCTTTA
>NW_025794303.1:0-7112 GCF_021613505.1 Equus quagga | reverse complement strand
CGGTTATTCTTCACCAAGGGGTGACCCTGCACCCCTCGGCGTTAATCAGCTGGACCCTGTCAAACAGCCGATCAAATGATGTAGCCATGGCTCCCAGCAATCACTAATCATCAGGGAAATGCAAATCAAAACTATACGAAGATATCACCTTACACCTGTTAGAATGGCAAAAATATCCAAAACCAAGAGTGACAAATGTTGGAGAGGCTGCGGAGAAAAAGGAACCCTCATACACTGTTGGTGGGAATGCAAACTGGGGCAGCCACTATGGAAAACAGTATGGAGAGTCCTCAAAAAGTTAAGAATAGAAATACCTTATGACCCAGCCATCCCACTACTGGGTATCTATCCTAAGAACCCGAAATCAGCAATTCCGAAAGTCCCATGCACCCCTATGTTCATCGCAGCATTATTCACAATAACCAAGACATGGAACCAACCTAAGTGCCCAGCAACTGATGACTGGATAAAGAAGATACAGTATATATATACAATGGAATACTACTCAGCCATGAAAAAGGACAAAGTCACCCCATTCACAACAACATGGATAGACCTTGAGGGTCTTATGTTGAGTGAAATAAGCCAGACAGAGAAAGACGAACTCTGTATGACTCCACTCATAGGTGGTAGTTAACATATGGACAAAGAGATCTGATCGGTGGTCACCAGGGGAAAGGGGGGTGGGGGGAGGGCACTAGGGGTGAAGTAGTGTACCTACAACATGACTAATAATGATGTACAACTGTAATTTCACAAGGTTGTTAACTATCATAACCTTAATTAAAAAAAAAAAAAGAAAAGGGCCCTAAGGTCTTTGCAAGAAATGGACATGGAGGTCTAGAACAAGTACCAAACAGGGTAGGTTTAAAGTTCGTGAAATATAAGAATGTTAAATTAGGATTGTCAATAATATGATGCAAGGGGAAAATAAGTCATGTAAAATACTGCATTGCACCAACTGTTTCTTCAAGGCTATGGTGATCATTGGATTTTCTCGTTCATTCTGTTAACGTGATTTGTAATATGATTAATTCTTTTGAACGTCAAAATAACCTTGCCTTCATGAACTAAACTCTCTAATGGTTTTTGTGTCCATTTGCATTTTCCCAAGAATTTTCATTTCTTTATCTGTAACTGGTGGATTTCTGTCATCCTCTTTCTTTCCTTCCATCTTGCTGGAATTTACCACACATTACAATGCAGACATCAGCATTGCGCTTCCTAACACAGAAGGCTGGGACCACAGAAACAGGCAAACTGGGAGACGGAGGTGGAGGACATTGCATAGCTGTTAACAAGACCAGGAACCTCACATTTCATGAAAAGACACAATCTCCTTCATGAACAGAGATGCACAACTTGTAAACGAATCGTAAGCAGAATGTAGCACAGTGAAGATGAGAAGATTTGTGATACTAAAAATGAACACATACATTGTGTTCAGATCCAATGACAACCCACATCATTTGCAGTTCATAAATGAGGAAAAGTAGTAGGATATTTCTTCAAAATGGTACTTTATTATAAGGATGAAGGCTAAAAAATTCTATTTGGTGGCCTATTAATAAATACATGATGATTCTTTTTCGTCTTCCCTTATTTCTCTCATAGTCCTATGTTGCTACACTAGGTGTATTTGAATGCCCACTATCTACTCGTTGGCTTATCAGAAGGCCATCCTTATGATAGAAGGACAATCAGGTCAAAATTGTGTTGAGCTCTGTGGGGTCAAGAACACAGGGCTGAGAGTCAACGGACTGTGTGACAGGCCTACCTCTGCCACAAACTAGACGTATGACCTTGGGCAAGTAAACATGGCTCAAACCCTCCCTAGGCCTTGTGTGGAAGTGGTGTTCCTGGGCCCACAGAATCTCAACATTCCTCCAAGATGCTTGAACCTGTCCAAAATACTTGTTGCTCTCCAAAAATCTGCTATCCAGGAGAAAAGTCAGACACATCCATAGATGACTGAGCTATCAAGCAAATGCTAAAAGTGGTTTAATAGAAGTGCAATGAAGTATGTGGAAATATGGACTTTGCAAGTTTCTCTGAAATGCTGTTAAAGGAGGCATTTATGGAATTGGACTTTGAATCACAGTCAAGATGTTACAGAACTGTGGGGAAGGTGCAGAGTGAAAGGAAACCTTGATCAGAACAGGAAAGTAGAGTTGCAATGCTTAGCATCTTCAGAAGCAGTGAGTCCACAGACTGAATTGGTGAGGAGTGACCCACTGGGAATGTGCTGGTAAGAATGCCTGGACAGAATGCAGAGCTATGGGTTGACCCACTGCTCACAGTAATTCCATGTTCAGAGATATCTGCAATGCTCTTTCTTGTATCAGATCCTAGAGATATATATTATTTCTGCCACACTTAAACTATTAGACGATTCAATGGTCTATATTTTAAGTGGAACCATACCTGAACAGTTCATAAGTGCTATATAAGTGTTGTTACATCGAAAGTAAATATAATAACTTGCCAGTAAGCCCACTCCCTTGCTTGATGTGTTCTGTGTGTTTCTTAATTTGTCCCTACATCATTTCATATCAGGAGGCAACAAAGTAGCACACTGGAATTTCCATCCCAGCTCCAGAAAAAGGTCATTGTTGGACTTAGGAAGAATAAAGTTGTTTTAACTGTTGAGAAAGATATTAAACATCGTTTTGGTGTCTGCTAAGAGCGTTCCTCTGAAGCAAATTCTTCTGTGATCACACATATTCATAAACCAGGGACATATTTATCAGATTAAGTTACTAAGAACAGCTTACACAATACTTCTTTTGGTATAAGTAAGATTACCTTATTACCAAGTAAAAGAGTATCTCTCCGTAGGTGTGTGCACGTATAGTTGTGTAATAATGATAAAATCGGATATCTAAGCATTACCTGTCCAACTAGTCAGAAAAATGAACATGTTGATGAAAAAGTACAATCCCTAATGAACCCCAAGTTCTCACTGAAAAGAGATGTTCAAGGATGTCACCAGCGAATTCCTCTAGCACTCAAAGGGCCCTCTTTCTACAGGTTCAGGCAAGACTCGAGGCTCCAGGGGCCCGGAGGGGGCAGGAAGGGGAAGGCAAGGCCAACTCTGAGAAAGAGATCGCGTGGAGGGCAAACCAGGGAGACCAGAAAGGGCTGCCTCAGACTGGACTCAAACCCGGGCCACGGACCCGGCCCCAACGTCCGCTCTAAAGAGCAGCACTTCAGCTCACTTGAGCCGTTCCCGGCTTTGGGGAGGGCCACATAGCCGTCTAAACTCTAGAAACTGAAGACTGTCTATTTTAGGCAGAATAAGAAGAAACAGGATGAACACAACATAAGAGATTAAAGAAAATGGGAATATGCTTAATTCTCTGGTTTGAAAATACTGAATGGGTCTGTGCCAATGTGTCCACGCCTGTGTATGTGTGGGCGTGGTGTGTGTGTGTCTGTGTGTGTGTGTCCAGCATGTGCCATAAGTCTTGGTGAAAGCTTCAGAAATTACCTTCAGAAATATAAATGCTACTAACATAAAACATATTATTGGGAGGTTTAATTACTTAAATTTTTATTATGCTTATGTTAAATAATAAATGATTACTGAATTTTTGGGTGAGTCGTTCTGAGTGAAGATGGCAAAGGTTGAAGGAAATAACAACAACGTTAATATTCAAAAGTAAATAAGTATAAAATAAAGTGGGACCTCCAGATTCCGGAAACTAAAACCTTATTATGTGGACAAACGGAGTTGAGATTTGCACAACATGGATGAACCTGGAGGGCATTATGCTCGATGAAACAAGCCAGACAGAGAAACACAGATAATGCCTGGGGTCACTTACATGTGAACTCGAAAAACAATAGAAGAAAGGTCAGTTCACAGAAACAGAGAGTAAAGTGGTGGCCAGTGGCTGTGGAGTGGGAGGAACAGGGAGAGGCAGGTAAAAGGGGACAAACTTTCAGCTCTGAGATCAAGAAGCTCTGAGGATCTCATGTCTGACATGGTGACTGGAGTCGAGAACGCTGCATTCTATAACTGAGATCAGCTAAGAGAGCAGCACTTCAGCGTCCTCACACGCACACACACAAAGTCAATAAGTGAGGGGAAAACAACAATCAGAGTTGAGGACAGAGGAGAATGAGAGTGTGAATCCCTGGGAACTAGATCAAATTCCTAGGAGAACTGCAGACTTTCAAAGGCCATGAGCTACCTGGCTTCAAACCAAGAATCCAGGAGACGCAAGGAACCGGGTGACATCTGGCTTCCAGGTGGAAGAAATAGAAAACCAGCTAAGGCCTAGAAGGCCCAGGAGGGTGGGGCGAGGCAGTTGTAGGCCAGTTGGTGGTGGAGGGGCTGTGGTCCAATCAGCTGCCCTCCTCTCCCATCCCCCCCTCAGGAGCCCCTGTGACACGGCCACAGTTCCATGATGAGGGCGTGGGGTTCTAATCTCCAAGTCACTCCCAGTGCTCAGTTGCTTGAGAGGAGAACTATATTTGAGATATGGAAACTCCTATTTTATATCTAAAAAGCATTGCTGCTACCTGCTTGATCTCCAGTTCTGCTTCCTGGGTGATTGGGACCATCCTCCGCATCCTGTATGGACTGGGGCTCTTCCTTCTGTTCTTTCCCTCCCCCAAAAGTAATTTGCTCTTACAACTAACTTACAAAAGGAGAAACGTCAGGAAGGTAAGAAATCCTGGACCCAGACCCACCAGAAGAGGATTCTCTCTTCTTTTTACTGTGATTTCCACTTCTCTGGATCAAGTAGAGGGACTCCAGGGATGGGAAAGAATAGAACATCGTCCTTCTAGAGACAAGCCAGGTTGGGTGGGCAGCGGTGAGAGTGGGCACAAGAATTTCGATCCGAAGATCTCCGAGCAGGAGTCCCAGTGTGGTAGAGGGCTCCAGGGAAAGTCCCCAGGCCAGTGACCAGTGGCCATGGACGGGATGCTGAGTGGGATCTGTGGGAAGACAGGCCCTGAGCACTGGTTCCCCAGCCACCTTCCTGGGGCAGGTGTCTCAGGCGGGCCTTTTCTCTGTCCTGGTTGATCTGAGGGAAGAGCTGAGCCGCCGAGAGCCTCTGGGCAGGACCTGGAGTGGGGCTGTAGCCTCAGGAAGCAAAGTCCTCCCTGAGGAAGCTGACAAGATTCTGTCCATCTGAGAATGTGCACATTTCTTGAGCAGAGGAACAGTGACAGAAGATCCATGCTGGTCCCACATGGGGACCTTCTTATGATCATCAAAGAAGGAAGACAGAAAATGTCCGTTTTGTGTTCAATTATCCACTTCAAAAGTAAGTAAAAGGGAAGAAACACCCCAGAGCCCCAGGAGTTCAGTGTGGACAGTCACCTTGCTCACAAACGCTGTGCGTCTGCAGCTGGTCCAGAGAGAGGAGAGGGAGCCTTGGGTCTCAGCCCCCACACTTTCTTGTTTTTTCTCTCCTCTCAGCGACAAGTGGAGCCGAGAGGGAGGAGCAGCAGGAGCAGGAAGAAAAGGGGAGCTTTGAAAGGTAAGCTCCTGCCATTCAGCCCCGTGCCCCACAGCTGGCCCCCATCTCCTGTCCCTGGGCGCCCAGCTCCACGGGCTCGAGGATGCCAGGGGCAGAACCCGTCCCTCAGGAAACAGAACACTCAGGGAGGTTTGCGGGAAGGAGACGAAAACCTGAGGACCTGCCACATTCTGTGCTGGGAACCAGGGCCCGGGCCAGGAGGGGCCTGGAACAGGGTCTCGTCCAGCCGGGGCACGTGGGCTGTGGTGGAGGTGGAAGCGCGTGGTCAATGACTTAGCTCAACCCATCAGCAGCCTTGCCAGCCCCATCAGGGATCCGGTGGCCTTGGACACGGGTGCCCGGGTTCGACAGTCTGACCTCCCAACAGACTCCCCTAAAGGCACAGTGCACGCAGCCTCCTGTAAGAGCCCTATCCACCGCCCCCGCCCCGCTTTCAGTGCTGTGACCCAGTCTCCCGATTTCTAGCTCCCAGAGCTGCTGGGAAGGGCCTGGCAGAAGTGCGGGGCCAGGTGTCGCTTTCGCACAGGTAAGGGATCTCGCCCTTCTCTCCCGGACTTCTTGCTCCCAGAGTCTCTGGTGTGGCCCCAGGGCTGCAGGCAGCTTGGGGCTGAGCTGGGAGGGGAGCCATGGGGACAGGGGTGGCCAAAGGCCTGCGGTGAGGGAGAGCAGGAGAATTTGGTGAAGTGGAGGTGGGGCCATGGAGGGCCATGGCTGCCAAGGGGCCACCCCCGCCTGGACTGCCCTGCTGTCCCGGGCCCCTCTGCTCCCGGCTGCAGCTTGTGCCTCCTGTCTCCCGCAGCTCCCCAGGGAGGCTGTCTTCCAAGGGATGCTCCCATCGCTCATCATGTCAAGGCTACCCTGGGGAGGCGAGCAACACAGCATACGCCAGAGCCCGGCAGCCACGCGGAAAGCCTGTGGCAGGTGCTACTCTCACCATGACTCCAGCACATTCCCTGGGTCCTCTGACCCACACCCCTATACCTCTGGCCTCCACCCTGCCGGCGGAACCTCCAGCTGACTTGACCAGAATCCCACCGGACACTACTGCCGTGAGCACAGCTCCAGCTCACTCCTCTTGGCCATTTCCCAACTCAGGCCACGGCCGCATGAGCTGGCGCGTCGAGTTCCTCTCGCAGTGGCACATGATCAAGGTCTTGCTCTTCCCCGGGTCAGCGCACCTCCAGTCCCAGCAAGGGCACCTGTCCTGCCACCGACCAGTGGCCTCATTCCGGGGAGGCCCCACACATAGGGAGGGAGAGACGGAGAGCCCCTCACTTGCCAACCCTGATGCGCCAAAGCTGCTCAAGATGGAAATCAGGAAAAGAACACAAACGAAGGCCTGGGAGAAAGAAGAACAAGACGCCCCAGGCAGCCCTCAGATGCTCGAAGCACCCAGTATCGTGTCTGGGCTGAATTTCCGCTGGTGCCCACCCTTCCTGTCCTTGGAGTCGGCTGAGCTGAACGCAAGTGAGGCTCAACCCTTGGCCCTTCCACGGTCTACTTTTCCCTCCTCTGCCACCCGTGATTCCGGCACCCGCTTGAAAGCCGACATTGCAGAGTTCTCGGGAAAACCTCTTGAGCCCCACCCAGGAGAGAAACATAAGACTTTGACCACAA
>NW_025794302.1:0-6985 GCF_021613505.1 Equus quagga | reverse complement strand
GGGGCCAGCCCCAGTCTTAGCTTCTTAATATGATTCCTATCTACAGAATAATGATATTGACCTACAACGTTATGGTAAATATTTAAGGTCATGATTGGTATTATTGGTTTAAATTCAACTTTGCTACTTAAATACAATGTAAAGATGGTAGAAGATGATGACGAAACAACAGTCATATCTGCCTTGTTTTTAAAGAGTATTCTGTACCTTCCCAACAAAATTCTTGTCATTGAAGGTTAACTTTTCTTTCAGCTTAATCTGTATCTGTGTCTGATAAAAAATTGGTAATCAAATGCTAAAACACTTAAATGCTAAACAATTATTAATCAATTACAAATTTAGTTAACATTATCCTGCTAATCAACTGCCAGTTCTTTAATCTCCTTCTTTATCTCTACCTTGAATTTTAATGTGTTTTGCTCTTCTAGGGAGATTTCTTTGACTGAAATCTTTCACTCACTTTTCAATAATATTATTGACGTAGGTTTCTTTCTAGGTTTTTAAACATTTTTCTCTCTAGACTTTTTGCATTTGGAGGAGCATTATGGATTATAATAATTTTAGAAATGGAACCATTTCAAACTTCATTTCCAGATGGATCTACAGACCTTATTGATGAGTTCTTATATTAAAGAAAGATTTCTATATATTCACGTTTGATACATTTATCCTTGATCGTAGGCAAACAATTCCTCTTTCCATCTCTCATTTACCAACAGAAGAAATGGTAACATATCCTCCCAACCCTCTTTTTGATATTTTACAGAACATTCATGCCCTAGGCCTCTTCCATGCATGATCTGAGTAGGGAAGATGTTCATGCTGTGGATCCCAGCTCACGACGCCCCATCATCAGAGGCTAAGTGGGGGCTGGAAACTCAGTGTAACACCTGAGTGTTTGTGTCACTGCAAGGCCAGCACTCTGCGACAGGAGTCATAACAGAGGACATACACTCAGAGCAGCAGAGCCCCTTCCCCATGGGGATCAGGAGGGACCGAGTCACTGGTACGAGATCATGCATCCCCTGGGGGCTCCACACTTTTACCAGGACAAGGAAGACTAGTGGGTGAAAGAAGACCACCACACAGGCTCAGACCTTTTATCCTCCTCAAGAGGCGAACAGGGAGTCTCAGGAATGACTCCTGTGTACATAGAAAACTAGCATCCTGTTCTCCTCTGTCTCCTTTGAATTCAGTCATCTCATGTGCATTTTATCATGACTTATGTCTGTTGCTTAAGTATTTCTTCATCCTTTGAATCCCAAGATTCACAAAGTTTTGTGCACCTCCTATTATGATCCTTCTTTTTCCCTTTTCAATTCCTAAAAAGTTTCTACTGTTCTATCTGGACTTTTAGTTCATTGACAGCAAAATCTTCTAAATCCACACCTATTCTCTGACTGTCCCTTTACTTTCTTCCTTATCTTTCTCCTGAGTCCCACACTTCTATATTCAACTGTCCACTTGACATCAAAATACACATTTTAAACTCAACAAACTGAAACTTAACCATAACTTTCCCCTAACCAAAACACACACATGCATGCAAGCACACACACATACAGACTTCTCCATCTCAGTGGAGAGTAACTCTATTTATTCAGTTGCTCAGGTCAACGATCTGGTTGGTTCTTCTCTTGATGTTACCAGCCCACATCCAGTCCATTAGCAACCCGCATTGGCTCTGCCCTCAGAATGTGTCCAGAGTTCAGCCAGCCCTAACCACTCCAGTTCTACAACCCCAGGGGGAACTTCCATCATCTTCTCTTGGAGTACTGCATTAATTTCCTAACAGTAATCTTGGCTGTACTCTGGCACCTCCCATTTCCATTCTCAGTGCAGCAGCTGAACTGATCCTTTTAGCACCCCAGATGGTACATACCACTGCAATGTCCTCTCATTCAACCTAAAGTTAAAGATTAAACCTTAACAATGAACCCTCAGAACTTAAGGATATAAACACCAGGTCCTTCTCTGATTCTGATTTCTTCCCCTTGCTTCCCTTTTCACCCTGATCCCTCTACTATGGGCACCTGGCAGGGTACTTCCTGCCATCGGACCTTTCTCCCAGCTGTGCCCTCTACCTACAGTTCCCCTCCCCAGATGTCTCCTCCATTCATCCCCTTTCCTCCTTTAAGCCTGCTCAAATACAGCTTCTCAATGAGGACTAGACAGCCCTACATGCTCCAGATTCTATTCAGAATACACTGCCCCAGTCCTCATCAGCAAAGCCAATGAAAGCTGGTTTTCCAATATGGTGTTTGTCAACTTCTAATGTGTTATATTGCTACCTTATTTATTAAGTTTATTGTGTTTCTTTGCTTTTGCCTTTTCTTGGTAGAATGCAAGCACTCTGTAGGGAGGGATCTTTGTCTGTTGATAACAATATGTTCAATATATCTCAAGGATCTCAGACCTTGTCTCAACCATGTCTGTACATGGTTATCACTGAGTGCATATTTGTTGATCATGCCTGACTGATTCCAGGGACTCTATTTCTATTAAGTAATTTATTTTATTATTATTGTTAAAAGGTTAAGTTCTGTGGTGCCAATTTTGCCTCTACAAAAGCATTACAATGAGGTCATATATACACAATCTAATAGATCAGGGTTTCATGATGCTTGCTCAGTTTCCCTCTAGTTAGTGTTTTTTATTTTTCTTTTTTTCGGGTGTACATCATATTTCGAATTCAGTGTACATTGCATCATGTTCACCATGCAAACACTAATTATAGTGCATCCCCTCACATGTGAGCCTAATCACCCCCTTTGCCCTCCCCCCTCCCCCCTTCCCCAATGGTAACCACCAGTCCAATCTCCAATGCTATGTGGGGGTTTTTTTTGTCGTTTTTATCTTCTACTTATGAGTGAGATCATGTGGTATTTGACTTTCTCCCTCTGACTTATTTCATTCAGCATAATACCCTCAAGGTCCATCCATGTTGTCACAAATGGTCAGATTTCATCATTTCTTATGGCTGAGTAGCAGTCCACCATGTATAAATACGACATCTTCTTTATCCATTCATCCCTTGATGGGCACCTAGGTTGCTTCCACGTCTTGGCTATTGTGTACAATGCCACAATGAACATAGGGGTGCAAGCATCTTTATGCCTTTGTGTTTTCAAGTTCTTCGGATAAATACCCAGCAGTGGAATAGCTGGGTCATATGGTAGATCTATCCTTAATTTTCTGAGGTTACTCCAAACTGCTTTCCATAGTGGCTGCACCAGTTTGCCCTCCCACCAGCAGTGAACAAGGGTTCCCTTCTCTCCACACCCTCTCCAACATTTGTTGTTTCCTGTCTTGTTAATTATAGCCATTCTGACCGGAGTGAGGTGATACCTCATTGTAGTTTTGATTTGCATTTCCCTGATAGCTAATGATGTTGAGCATCTTTTCATAGGCCTGTTGGCCATCTGTATATCTTCTTTGGAAAAATCTCTGTTCAGATCTTTTGCCCGTTTTCTAATTGGATTGTTGGGGTTTTTTTTGTTGTTGAGCTGTATGAGATTTTTGTATATTTTGGATATTAACCCCTTATCTGATATATGGTTTGCAAATATCTTCTCACAATTGTTAGGTTGTCTTTTCGTTTTGTTGATGGTTTCCTTTGCTGTGCAGAAGCTTTTTAGTTTGATGTAGTCCCATTTGTTAATTTTTCCTTTTGTTTCCCTTGTCCGGTCAGACATGGGACTTGAAAATATGCTGCTCAGACCAATGGCATAGAGCATACCACCTATGTTTTCTTCTAGAAGTCTCATGGTTTTGTGTCTTACATTCAAGTCTTTAATCCATTTTGAGTTGATTTTTGTGTATGCTGTAAGGGAATGGTCTACTTTCATTCTTTTGCATGTGGCTGTCCAGTTTTCCCAACACCATTTATTGAAGAGACTCTCCTTTCTCCATCGTATGCTTTTGGCTCCCTTGTCGAATATTAGCTGTCCATAAATGTGTGTGTTTACTTCTGAGCTCTCAATTCTGTTCCATTAATCTGTGTGTCTGTTTTTGTGGCAGCACCATGCTGTTTTGCTTACTATGGCTTTGTAGTATAATTTGAAATCAGGGAGTGTGATACCTCCAGCTTTGTTCTATTTTCTCAGGAATCCTTTGGCTATTCAGGGTCTTTTGTTGTTCCATATAAATTTTAGGATTCTTTGTTCTATTTCTGTGAAAAATGTTGTTGGAACTTTGATAGGGATTGCCTTGAATCTATAGATTGCTTTAGGAAGTATGGACATTTTAACAATGTTAATTCTTCCAGTCCAAGAGCGTGGAATATCTTTCCATTTCTTTGTGTCTTCTTTGATTACTTTCAACACTGTTTTATAGTTTTTGCTGTACAGATCTTTCACCTCTTTGGTTAAGTTTATTCCTAGGTATTTTATTCTTTTTGTTGCAGTTGTAAATGGGATTGTATTCCTAATTTCTCTTTGTGCTAATTTGTTGTTAGTGTATAGAAACGCAACCGATTTTTGTACATTGATTTTGTATCGTGCAACTTGACTGTATTCCTTTATTATTTCTAAAAGTTTTTTAGTCGACTCTTTAGGGTTTTCTAGATATAAAATCATGTCATCTGCACAGAGTGACAGTATCACTTCTTCTTTTCCAATGTGTATCCCTTTTATTTCTTTTTCTTGCCTGATTGCTCTGGGTAGGACTTCCAATACTATGGTAAATAAGAGTGGTGACAGTGGGCATCCTTGTCTGGTTCCTGTTCTTAAAGGGATAGCTTTCAGTTTTTCTCCATTGAGAATGATATTTGCTGTGGGTTTGTCATATATGACCTTTATTATGTTGAGGGATTTTCCTTCTATACACATTTTATTTAGAGTTTTTATCACAAATAGATGCTGTATCTTGTCAAATGCTTTCTCTGCATCTATTGAGATGATCATGTGATTTTTATTCTTCATTTTGTTAATGTGGTGTATCACGTTGATAGATCTTGATCATGATGTATGATCTTTGTAATGTATTGTTGTATTCGATTTGCTAGCATTTTGTTGAGGATTTTTGCATCGATGTTCATCAGTGATATTGGCCTGTAATTTTCTTTTGTGTTGTCCTTGTCTGGTTTTGGTATCAGGATAATGTTTGCTTCGTAGAAGGAGTTAGGAAGCCTCCCCTCCTCTTCAATCTTTTGCAAGAATTTGAGAAGGATAGGTATTAATTCTTCTTTGAATGTTTGGTAGAATTCCCCAGGGAAGCCATCTGGTCCTGGACTTTTATCTTTTGGCAGGTTTTTGATTGCTGTTTCGATCTCCTTACTGGTGATCGGTCTATTCAAATATTCTATATCTTCTTGGTCCAGTTTTGGAAAGTTGTATGTTTCTAAGAATTTATCCATTTCTTCCAGATTATCCAATTTGTTGGCATATAGCTTTCATAGTATTCTCTTATCTTTTGTATTTCTGAGTTGTCCGTTGTAATTTCTCCTCTTTCACTTCTGATTTTATTTATTTGAGCCTTCTCTCTTTTTTTCTTGGTGAGTCTAGCTAAGGGTTTGTCAATTTTGTTTATCTTTTAGAAGAACCAGCTCTTGGTTTCATTAATTTTTTCTATTTTTTAATCTCTATTTCGTTTATTTCTGCTCTGATTTTTTTATCTCCTTACTTCTGCTGATTTTGGGCTTTGTTGTTGTTCTTTTTCCAGTACCTTTAGGTGCACTTTGAGATTGCCTATTTTAGATTTTTCCTCTTTGTTGAGGTAGGTCTGAATTGCTATAAACTTCCCACGTAGAACCGCTTTTGCTGTATCCCACAGATTTTGGCATGTGGTGTTTTCATTTTCATTTTTTCTCCAGGAATTTTTTAATTTCTTCTTTGATTTCTTCATTGACCCAATCATTGTTCAGTAGCATTTTGTTCAATCTCCACATTTTTTGTGGCTTTTCTGGTTTTCTTTCTGTAGTTGATTTCCAGTTACATACCTTTGTGGTCAGAAAAGATGCATGGTATTATTTCAATCTTCTTAAATTTATTGAGCCTTGTTTTGTGGCCTAATATGTGATCAATCCTGGAGAATGTTCCACGGGCATTTGAAAAGAATGTGTATTCTGTGTTTTTTGGATGGAATGTTCTGTATATATCTACTAAGTCCATCTGGTCTAATGTGTCCTTTAAGTCGAGTGTTTCCTTATTGATCTTCTGTTTGGATGATCTATCCATTGGTGTAAGTGGACTGTTAAAGTCCCCTACTATTATTGTGTTACTGTCTATTTCTCCTCTTACGTCTGTTAATAATTGCTTCATATATTTAGGTGCTCCTATGTTGGGTGCATAGATATTTACAAGTGTTATATTTTCTTGTTGGATTGTTCCCTTTATCATTATGTAGTGCCCGTCTTTGTCTCTTATTACAGTTTTTGAATTAAAGTATATTTTCTCTGATATAAGCATTGCTACCCCTGCTTTCTTTTCTTTGCCATTTGCAAGAAATATCTTTTTCCATTCTTTCACTTTCAGTTTGTGAGTGTCTGTAGGTCTGAAGTGTGTCTCTTGTATGCAGCATATACGTGGATCTTGATTTTTTATCCAGTTGGCCACCCTATGCCATTTGATTGGAGCTTTTAGTCCAATTGACATTTAAAACAGCTATTGATAAATATGTATTTATTACCATTTTGTCACTTTTTTCTTTTTTTGGGTGTTTTAGTGGTTCTTCTCAGTTCCTTTCTTTTTCTCTTGCTCTCTTCCCTTGTGGTTTGATGGCTATCTTTAGTAATATGTTTGATTTCTTCTGTCTTACCTTTTTCCCTGCTTGTTATAGGTATATGGTTTGTGGTCACCATGAGGATCATATTTAATATACTATGCATATAACAGTCTCTGTTGAGTAGATAGACTCTTTAGCTTGACCTCTTTCTAAAAGCTCTACTTTTTCACTCCCCTGCCCTCTAGTTGGTTTTTGAAATTAAAGCATAAATTCAGTTATGCTGACATCTTCTTTTAAAATTCAAAAACAAAAGAAATAAAAA
>NW_025794301.1:0-2613 GCF_021613505.1 Equus quagga | reverse complement strand
CAGACATCTGTATTTTTACCTAGCCCCATGGGTGAGGTGAATGACCACTATCAGGGAGCACTGGTCTAGTTTCCTCCCCAGAGTTGCCAGCCTCTGAGCTCGTTTCCACTGCCTGCATCTCTGGTGAGGGCTTTCCGAGGAAGCAGAGAGAAGAACGGGACTGGGTTTAGGGTTACCCTCCCCAGAAGTCTCAAACGGGCAGTTTATCTGACCCACAGTTTCAAAACAGAGTATAAGAATAATAATAATACAACTTTTGAATTAGTTATCAGCATTATAAAACAGATTTCATAAGCCAGACACAGAAAGACAAATACGGTATGACTCCACTTATGTGAGGTTTATGGAATAGGCGAATTCGTAAAAACAGAAAGCAGAACAGAGGTTACGAGGGGCTGGCGGGGGGAAGGGAGGAGTCATTGTTTAACAGGTACTGAGTTGTTGGGGATGATGAAAAACTTTGGGTATAGATAGTGGTAATACACAACATTGTGAACATATCTGATGTCACTGAATTTTACACTTACAGATGGTTACAATGATAAATATTATGTATATTTTACCACAATAAAAACAAAACACATTTCATATAAAAATCTGGATTTCTGGTTTCTCTTTAAAAAAAATGGGGTCCTGACCACACTGGGTCACACTCTGTATGTCAATGGCTGGCAGGAGCTGAAGCCGCTGCTGTCCTTCAGTGAGACACGTGTTCTCACTTTTGCTGTGACCCCACCACACTCCAGTGTCACTGCTACCTTGTCCCATGTATATGACCTGGCTGGCCCCCATGAGCATAGCAGGCTGTGGTCCCGGCCCCACCCCATCTCATTTCAGTCCCCACCAGCTCCATTCTGCTCTCCAGGCCTTGTCCGTCCCTCTCTTCTAATGCGTGAGGGGAGGCCAGAGAGTGGTCAGCCATGTGGGCAGGCATTTTGTGTGCCTTGAGCAACAACAACAAAGGAAGAGAACAAGAATCTCCCTTCACCTCCCCAAACTTCACCCCGACCTGAAAGGCCTCTGACAGTAGAAGATCCAGAATGATAAGCCTGCACTTTAACAGACCCAAGTGACCATGATTCTGGAAGAAGACTAGGCTGACGGCCCACCTTACGACCCTGGTCCTGAGTCAGCCTCTCTGGGTGATGCCGTATGATCAGCTGGTCCAGCAAACACAACCTCCTGGAGGCTGGCCTCAGTTTCCTAGTGCCTATCTTTATCTGCTAGACTCTGATTTCCAATTGATGGAAATATGATAGGGTTCAGGACACACTCCCCAAAATACGGCACCTTGGCATGATAATATTTGAAGCTGAAGGAGTCTGAGAAAATGGCAGAAGCAGGAAGATCCCTCTGACCTCCTCTCACGGCCCTGCCCTTCTTCCCTGAAATAGGCCTCAAAACCCTTCTGTGATTCTTAAAAAACTAAAAATAGAAATACCTTATGACCAAACCATCCCACTACTGGGTATCTATCCAAAGAGCTTGAAATCAGCAATTCAAAAGTCCCATGCACCCCTGTGTTCATCGCAGCATTATTCACAATAGCTAAGATGTGGAAGCAACCCAAGTGCCCAGCAACTGATGATTGGATAAAGAAGATGTGGTATATATATACAATGGAATACTACTCAGCCATAAAAAAGGATAAAATCGTCCCATTCACAACAACATGGATGGACCTTGAGGGTATTATGTTGAGTGAAATAAGCCAGATAGAGAAAGACGAACTCTGTATGACTCCACTCATAGGTAGAAGTTAACATTTAGACAAAGAGAACTTATTGGTGGTTAACAGGGGAAAGGGGAGTAGGGGGAGGGCACGAAGGGTGAAGTGGTACACCTACAACATGACTAACAATAATGTACAACTGAAATTTCACAAGGTTGTAAACTATCATAATCTTAATAAAAAGAAAAAACAAAACAAAACAAAAGAAAAACCCTCCTGTGAGAGGCGCCCTCCCTAGACTCCGAGGAAGGAAGCATCCTTATCTCTGAAGACAAAGGGACCCCCCAAGACGAATCCTGACAGATGGGCCTTGCGCGGCTCCCCCAGTTACGGTTACCTCGTACTCCCTAACTATTCACATCCCTCACGACTGTCCTCATGAAACCTAGCACAAAAGTACACAGGTCTAGGGGAGGCCCCGTGGCTGAGTGTTAACTTGGTGCACTCCACTTCAGCGACCTGGGTTCACACGTTGGAAACCCAGGCACAGACCTACAACACTCATCAGCCATGCTGTGGTGCCAACCCACATGCAAAATAGAGGAAGATTGGCACAGATGTTAGCTCAGGGCAAATCTTCCTCAGCAAAAACAAAAGAGGTACCTAAGTCTGTTTCTTCCTTTCCTTATGAAGGAACAGGAGGGTTCTTATGTCATGTCCTACCTACATTAAAGAAATCGGGATGATTTTCTCCTGTTAATTTGACTTTGTCAGTGAATTTTTAGACCCAGTGAGGGACCCTAAGAGAGGCCAGGACAACTTTTTCCTCCTCTAGAAATAGCACCCTTGTTCCAGACCTGCTAAAACCTGATGGTACTGACGACACCACATCATTACTGCAAAAAGCATCTAAGCCGTAAGTGGAGAATATGTGCTGAAAA
>NW_025794300.1:0-4007 GCF_021613505.1 Equus quagga | reverse complement strand
GGTGGAAAATTTTGGAGCTTTCGCAATCGTGTTTGAAGGAGTAGGGCCACTGTTCTCCCAGTTCAATGAGTACGATGAGAGTACGTGGAGACGTGTGGGACATGATGGTGAAAGGCCTTCTTTGGTGGTGGTTTCAAAACTTTGCTAATGAAAAGTGGAAATAAATAACCTTGGTGCGAGGCATTGGGTTTCTCCTTTAACAGATGAATTTTAATTTAAATTTTGGAATGGAGCCAGAATCTGAGAGCACTGAGGAAGCCCGGATCTTTTATTGCTGTGTAAACACATCCAGCCTCCCGTTCTCGAGAGATCAAACGACTGCCCTGACCTGTGTAGACTGAACCTCAGATCCTTCCAGTTGGACCCAGTAGTCCATTCTGCTGGATTCCCCTTAAATTGAAAAAGACTGGAAGGGATTTCTGGGTTTTTTTCCCATTAAAACTATTCTTTGTTCTCCTGAATGATGATCTGCAGTTCTTGTTAAACTATTTAATTATATCTCTGAATATAAGTCCCCTGGACAGACCCAAGGAGATTGTGTCATAGGCGACTCTCAGGAAAATGCCTATGTGGGGCCTGAGACACAGCACTCACACACATGCGCATACACACCCAAAAACACACATGCATAACACACTATCACCAGGTGATGTTTCCTTCTCATCGGACAGATGAGATTCAGGCCATGACTCCTGTTTTCAAGCAAGGTACCACAGACTGTGTGCCTTTCCAAAGGGCTCAGGTGCCATCTGAAACAAGGAAGGAAAGATAGACCGTGTCCACAGGTCTGATGAAAGTTTACTTATGTAGTTATGCTGCATCCAGGCTCTTTGTAAATGGGCCCTCTTTGAGATCAGAATTCCTCTTTGAGAATGATGCTTACTTTATATTTACAAATATATGCAATATTTCACATATATAAAATCTTTATACATATATATTCTTTAATAGATATGTAAAACCATGTGTTTTATATATATACTTGTATGACCAAACATATATAAACTATCTATATTTCAATATAAAAGTATATGTGGCTTTATTATCTCTAAACCCCTCTGGGTGACCCATGTGCCACCTTCAACTCATTGGTTCAGTAGGTGGCAGGGCCCCACCCTTGGGTGGAGGGTGAGGGTGCATGTGGCAGCTGGGTGATGCTTGGCACCACCATGGATAGGGAGTAAAGGGGGAGAAGCTCACTTGAAATTCCTTGCCTTTAAAGAACCACAGCATGGTCTTGCCAAGAGCAGAAAGCCATGCCTAATTTAAAAAAAAAAAAGGACAAAGCTGGGCTGGCACTGGACTCGGTGAGGCTGGATGCCCTCCCCAGTTTCCCAGACAGCCCTCCAGTACCGGCTCTGAATCACCTCGTCTCTGGAGCCCTCTGTGATTTCCTAGGAACAGTTCCAGGCTCCCCTCTCTGTGCACTAATCCACATTGTGTGGGCATTTCGCTTCCCAGTTCTGCCCCCTGCACCAGTACTCCTCCAGCCCTCCTACCTCTAGGCCAACCTAGCCCAGCAGGATTCTGAAGTCGAGTCTGGAAAGCTTCAGTGGAGGACATCACATTTCAGAGTCTCTTAGTAATCTGCATGGAAGCTTCCCAATAAATCCTGTGGAATTGATATCTTTTCCAGGAAGAAAGACACGGCTTTCACTCTTTACCTTTGGGAAGAGCTAGTCTAGACCCCCCAGGACGTGCCATGGAGAGAAAGTCCAATGACATGACCTAGGAAATGTCTAGTCCCTTTGGACACAGGGAACAAGATTTCTGGGCCCCCAGGGCAAAGCCAGAGTGACACAACCAGGGAGAAGCGGGGTGCAGATGGGCCAGGACAGAGACCACTTGTCCTCTCAGCCACACGGGTGGAGGAACCATGTGCAGATCGTAAATGAGGCACCTAGGTCAAGAGTATCGCAAACTCCCCCTGCTCCCCTGCATTTGCTGTTGCTGATGGAAGGATGTGTGTGGGGGGAGAGTTGGAACCCAAACTGCAGGAGCAACAACATGGGCTTTGCATCCAATCACAGCACTTTTCTTAAAAATAAATGGAAACGCAAACCACGGGCCCACAGCTGATCAGAGGGACTTAGGTTAACTCCCTAACGTTTTAAAAGTAAATTATTCCTCCTCCGAGTCATCCAGCCTTGTACCGGTAGCATTCTGTTACGCTAGTATATTTATTACCTGGTGGTGTAATGCTTTCTCTCAGGGTGAGTAGAGTATTACAATATATATAAACTTAAGTTTTCCTACTACAGTCCCTTCTTTCTCAGTTGTGTCAATTCTGACTTTCCCCTGTGGTCCCAGAAATCTTGTCCGCAGCGTCCAAAGGGACAGGAAAATCTGAGTGACCTGTTTCTGTATGGCCCATGAGCTATGAATGGTTTTTACATTTTTAAAGAGCTGTAAACAAGCAAACACAGAACACAACAGAGACCTTACACGGCCTGCAAAGTCTAAAATATTTGCTCTCTCGCCCCTTCCAAAATGTTTGCCAATCCCTTATGCAGCATCTTGAACTTACACAAACAAAATAACATGTTCTCTGCTACAAAAACACTGAAGTTCACTTTTAGCATGTGTCTGATGGAAATTGCTTAATTATTTTTATTCAAGGAATGTTTCTCAAAGAATTGGGAGGCATTAACAAGTCTGTACATCCTACAGTCCAGATGACACTTTGATTCTCCTCTTGCTTTCAGTCATGCTAAACAAATCCATCATTATGGTCTTAGATTTCGTGTGTCTGTGTCTGTACCTCATCTGGGTGAAACCTCCTCCACTATGTGAGAACCCTGGTGCCCCCTGTGGGCAAGGCGAGGGGAGCAGAGGTCCTTGCAGAATGCTGTCCTAGCTGGACTTGATTAGGCTGTGAGTAGGACGACTTACACAACCAGAGTGTACACAGCGTAGATTCACTGAGTGCACACTCCATCCCCAACCACCGCTTAGTTCAAAGGGGAAAATCAGGCTGCCAGCAAGTGAGAGAATATGACTTAGAAAATGTACTGAGCCTTGTGAGCAGCCAGAGCAGTAAATAAAAACTTACAGTACATCCTCAATAAAATAATAGACAGAGATAAGCCACCAAGTGTTTCATCTGGATTGAGAGACGACACATTCGCCAGGAATCTTACTCCTGTAAGAGCTTTTCGATTGCAAGTGACCGAACCCCAATTCAAACTGGCCGGACCAACTGCTCAGCATTGTGCATGAACTATTGAAAACTATTTTGAACTAATTATTTCACAACGATTTGCTCTAGTAAAGCAAAATAAGAGGTATCAATGGGAGGGTTACTATTTGCAGATGATATTGTATGCGTAAGAAACCTTACAAATTAATAAGAGAAATTAGTAATATGGCTAGACACAGAACAAACATACAAAAACCGAGGCTATACTTGAATGACTAATAACCAGTTCAAAATAGAAATGAAAAAATGCCCTGTTCACGAGATTCCAAAAATAATAACATGCCCAGGAATAAATTTTAGTAAGAACAATAAAAGATAGAGAAGGTAAAATGCAAAATTCCTTGAGAGACATAAAACGAGATCTGTATAAATAAATACTTCATTCTGAATAGGAAAAGTTAATAGCAAAAAGATGTCGGTCTTTCTCAAATTAATAAAAATATTTTATGTAATATTAACAGAGCCCTAATGGTTTATTATTATTTTTTTGAACTACATAAAATAGTTTTCAGTTTTGTGAAGGAGAATAAATTATGAGAATCACCTAGAAAATTTAGAAGACAGAACAGTGAGTATGGAGCTCACCATACCAGATATTAAAATTTACTTCAAGGCTACTACAATAAAAATATGGTACTGGCCCATGATAGATAAATCAATCACTGGAACAAAACCTAGAGTTCAAAAGCAGATCCAGACAAATATGAAAATTTTAAATATGGTAAAGATGCATCTCAATTCAGTAGTTGAAGGGTGGACTATTTATTAAATGTTGAGACGATGGACTATCCACTTAGAAAAATAATAA
>NW_025794299.1:0-2455 GCF_021613505.1 Equus quagga | reverse complement strand
ACAGGCTGAGCCACCAGCAAACCAGTCCACCATTCACTGGCTTTTGAAGAAATAAGTCAAAGATGATGGTGGCATCCTCAACACCTGGATATATTTCTAGGGACTTTCCTATAAATAGCAATTATAGTCATCAACCCAGGTAGATATCTCTTACAGGAAGGATAAGAATAGAGAGCATCACTAATATATTGTTATAAAAAATGATTCTTTTAATCTGGAGACTAAGGAGAACGTTGTCTTCATGCAGCTGTCAGTCGATGAAGGTACTAGAAAAAACATGTCCAGGTCAATTCTTCTTGATCATGAGTCAGGCAATATTCAATGAAATAATCATGAGGCCAAGAATTTTGCCCAGGGGATGGTTATACCTGTTAACATATGGAACACTGTGCTGAACAGAACATATTCAAACTATAACATTTTGTCCTGGATACATAACTCAAAAGGACAAATATTGACCTAAAGTATCTGTCTCTAAGAAGAAGAAAATTTGCCCAATGTAGGATTGGGGAATTCTGTCCAATGGAAGATAGATGAGAAAATAAAGGAAGATTCTTAGAATGAAGAAGTTTTATATATGTAAAAACACGCATTTTATATTTACATACAAATTTATGTCGATTTGTGATTCTTCATCATAGTTATCCTTAATATTTAAGCATGTGAAACGTGGATGAAGGATTATATTTATTCTCCATATCTCCAGAGGCTCAGTGAGTGAAAATCACAGGGAAGGGGGTTCCACTTCTGGAAATGAGCCAGTCTTGAATTCCCAGGATCACTTCTCATGATCAGTTCTTTAGGATCAGTTACCCATTTGCACTATTCCCATAGCAGACACAGGCAACATTTAGGCTTCTCTAGATTTTTTTCTTACAGAGGTTATTTGAAAATATCAAGTTATTAAAGTAGATCAGAAAAGGTTTTTGGCAGAGTGAGATAATTCTGGAAATTCACATGACTGAAGAAATTTGTCAATGTCTTAGAGTAAGAACACTGTCGTAGAGTTTTGGAGGAAAATGATAGAGTATGGAATCTGAGCAAGCAATAGCCAAGGCAGCAGAAACCCATGCCAGGAGACTTGATTTGTACTTTAGAGGAAATTTCACTAACGATATGTGTCAGTCATTTCATTATTATGCCATCTCTTTCGATATCAGAAAATAAAAGGACCAGTAGATAAACTTACATATATTTACAGTCTTTGAATCTGCAGGCTGATATTTTCAGAGAATTTCTATTCTTTCTCTCAGTGGTTTGCAGTATATAATCCACACAGCAATAAGAATAGATTTCTTAAAGCATGTCATATTTCTCATTGGGAATCAGCCCGATCTATGGGTCAAACCATTTCCTAGCTCATGGAAGTTTTCCCCCTGCTCCCTTATCATTAAGATTTGATCCTTTATCTCTATCACAATCGTCTTTACTGAAAGAAGTTTCCACATTTTGACTGTCGCTACTGTCAACTCTCTGGGAATAGCAAGACCAGCTTAGAGGAGCAGAATCTGAGATAGCAGGTATCTGAAATACTGAATAACCTCTTACTCTGATCTTTGGCTTACATGTTCCTTTTAGAAAGAGTTTTTCTCCGTAACAGACAAATGAATATGGTAGATTTGGCTGAAAGGAAAAGTTTTATATTTTCTTTAGGACAGTGAATCATGGTGCTTTCTTGATTTCAAACTTGTAAACCCAGTCCATCACTAAATAAAGACCAAAATCAACCTCTTTCCAATTTATTAACAATTACTCAGTAGTGTGCAGAGATATAAATGTTGATCTTTACATTCTTACTGTGCATTTAGTCCCTGATTTGAAATCTAATTTGTTCGACTTTCTCCTGCCTTTATGCATCTGAGCCATTCACAGGCACAGGGTCAAAAAAGAACATTTAACCAGTGCGTTCAGTGGTTAGAGCTGTGACCACAAGATGGCAGTGCACCTCTGCTGTTGCAGAATATGTGGAAGGTTCATTTTAGTGGATTCTGAGTGAACAGGCTTATGGCAGAAGCTATGTTTTTATTGACTTGGTAGACAATGTGAGAAAGCACCATGATGCTAGAGAAAAGAAGGGGCAATCTGAGCCTCTTAAAAGTATACGTGTGATGCTTTTAGGTCCATATAATCCAAGATTACCTTCCCATCTCAAGATCCTTAACTTAATCATATCTTGAAAGTTTGTTTTTTTCCAATACAAGGCAACGTTTACAGATTCCAGAGATTAGGACCCGATGTTTTTTTTTTTTTTTTTTTTTTTTTTGCCTATCACAGTTGGCTTCCTGGTTCTTTTCTTTTCTAAGATGAGAAAATAATATACATATTAGGCAGAATCCAGTGATGAAAAATAGGAACCCCATCTATTATTTTATTTTCTCAGTGTTTAAAATTTTTATTTAAAAAAGCCGTATAAGAAAATTGACTATATTTGTATAGTTATATCTGTGAATTTTGA
>NW_025794298.1:14221-15691 GCF_021613505.1 Equus quagga | reverse complement strand
TCTGTGATTATAAGAATTTAAAGCTAAGGAGAGGGTCAGGGCAAAACCAATTCCAGTGCTTTGGGAGACGATCTCACTTTCTCCATTTATTTATTTATTTATTCATTAATTTTTGTATCCTTTCTTCCTTGCTTCCTTAATCCCTCCCTCTGTCTCAGAGCATGCAAACTTAACTACTCAGCTGTTGGGCCAGCCCCACACTTTCTCCATTTAAATTAACTCTTGGGGTGACCGAGACTGTGCCTCATATCCTCCCATAGCACTGCTTTATAGGAGAGTCTCAGGGTCTTCATGACAACTTATAATGAGGCTCTTTTTCTTAAATAGGAATCTGCTTTATGCCACGTTTTGGACTCTAGAAAATATTTTGAAATCAGATTCTAATGTTGGTAACAGCTTTACCTTGCTTTGTTAATTTGTCTGAAAGCTCCTGTTGAAAATAAATGTCACATGTGGAACAAAATAGTCCTGTGTAAAAATTTAGTCCATCTTTGTTCACTCCCTCTTGAGAGTATATAAAAAACCTGCATAACAGGAGAATGTTGATGGAGATTAGGGTGGGGGCAGTGATGATGGAGTTTGGTTGTTTTTCAGCAGTAGTAAGGTCAAAATAAAAGCATAATAAAAGAAGAGTAAAAGATTTAGGTCAGAGCTTTCTATGAAAAAAATTAAAAACCATAAGCAGATGGAAAAAGTTGCAATACAATATGGCAGATTCCACTAATCAGTTTAATAGACAGCCATTTTAATAGCAGAGAGAGTAGAATGCAAAATGAGAAGTTGGTAAATGTGAAGGAGGCAAGAGCCAGAAAAGTGAGGGGGTCCCTTCCTGCCCTGAGAATTCTTTTGGTTCTGAAGTGTGTGAGCCCGGCTGAGTGAAGACCTTGGGAGGATATAATAGATGCTCTAAAAGGGGCATCCATCAGCTGCAGGAACATGTGCCGTCTGTCCCCAAAGCTCATTAGCAGATTGGTCATTACTCTCATTAAGAATTAATTTTCTGATTCCAGGGACAGAACTCTCCTCTACTTGATTCGGCTTTTACACAAAAACACAGACTCACCTGGTGTGGATAAAACACAAGTACCCATTACTGCTGCCTCCCATCTTCCCAGGACCCAGTGGGAAGGAAAAGGGAGGTTCTCTAGCCAAGAGTGGAGGTAAGGGTGGAGTTTTCCAGCTCTCCAAGCTGGGTGCAGGTCCCACGAATAGGGGAGAAGTGCAATGCCATCTTTTTTTTGTTTTTTGTTTTTTGTTTTTTTTTGAGGAACATTAACCCTGAGCTAACATCTGCCACCAATCCTCTTCTTTTTGCTGAGGAAGACTGGCTCTGAGCTAACATCTGCCCATCTTCCTCTACTTTATATGTGGGACGCCTACCACAGCATGGTTTGCTGAGCAGTGCCATGTCCGCACCTGGGATCTGAACCGGACAACCCTGGGCTGCTGAAGCAGAACGTGTGCACTTAA
>NW_025794298.1:4282-8051 GCF_021613505.1 Equus quagga | reverse complement strand
TTAGGAATTTTGTTAAATACCACTCCCATCCATCCTCATCACTCCACCTTGGCCCCCACCAGCATATTCTATGCTGACGTCATCTCTCGTAGATCACTGCAGTAGCCTTCTCACTGGCCTCTCCCATCCTATTTATCCCCCTCCAAACCATTCTTCACCTTAAATCACAGTAACTCATTAATTCACGGTATTTATTCATGGTAATTCACTCACGGTAATCTTTTGGAAACTCAAATAATACTACTAAAATTGGAATACCCTACACACACACATAAATCCTAACTTAAAATTTTCCCCTGGCCTTCCCATTGCTCCAAAGACTTAACTAGTTGATTTGCCCCAGAGAGATCTGCATAATCTGTGCCCCCTGTGCTTTTCCCTCTTGTTGCATCACATTCCTCCCTCCACACTGTGCTCCCATCACCCAGAGTCCCCTGCCCGGAGCACTCCTCCCTCCCTGCTTTGCCGAGTTGTCTCCTACTCCCCTTTTACCTCTTAACCTTTATCAGCTCCTGAGAGACGCTTGAGGAAGACCCTCTCCTCCCTGGTTAAGCCAGATCCCCATGTTTTAAACTCCCTTGGCACCATCAACCAGCTCATGAACCCCTCATAGAATGTAATACAGGACATTTACATGAACTTTTGTGATTATCTAATTTCTGCTTGGTCTCCTCACTAGACTGTAAGATCCAGGAAGGCAGGAACTCTACCTCTTTTTGCTTTTCATTGTATTCCAGAGTCTAGCACAGTGTCTGGCACATAGTGGGTACTAAATAAATGTATTTGTTAGGAAGGAAGGAAGGACGTAGTGGAAAATTGATAGTTCTAAAATGATAAAGAGGAGGTCTAGCATTTTAAGGGAATGGTAATCATAGGTGACACCTGTTAAACTTCTGATGTTAGAAATTTAACTGTTCTAACTGTTAAGAGCTCTTTACTTGCTCATTCCAGTTCTCGGGGCCAACCCTGTTAGCACGTATTAGTATCTCCATACTTAATAGATGAGATCTGAGACTTAGGTTACTTGTGCAAGGCCAGGTAGCCAGTACAAGGTGAACACTTAACAGTCATCAATATTGTTACTCTATTTATTACTATCATCACCTCGGTGGAGTTCCCTGAAGTTCCCTCAGGAAAGGAGCAGTGTCTGGCAGATGCAGCCCCGCTTCCAGACCTCCAAGCATCTTTTGAGGCCGGGCCCTGAGTCGGGGTTCAGGCTGAGAAGGCACGAGGCCTGGCTGGCCTGGATGGAAATGGCAGAGGGAGGGAAGGACCCTTTGGGCAGGGCAGGGGGTAAGGTCACTTGGGCATCCAGAAACCTTTGTGAGAACCTGTCTTTGAGTTAAATCTCAACTTTTGTCTTCGAGAAGCAATGGAAACAGGATCCAGCTGGCCTGTGCTGCCATCATTAAGCCGAACAGACCTCTCAAACAGCCTTTCAGGCCCTGCCACCGGATGTAGCCCCACCCCCAGAGCACTCTGGGCCGGGCCTCCCCTTAGGAATCCCTCCCTTTGCCTATATGTTCCTCCAGAGGATTCTGATCTCTGCTAGGTGTCCCTGGCTGTGATCAGGGAAACATGGTCTTGCTCCTCTGAGAAGGTAGATAATTAAGCCACATACTCCACACGTGGTAAAAGTGTTGTGAATTGGAAAGCAAGGGCAGATCCCAGCTCGGGAGGATCAACGAAAGCATTGAGGGAAACCTTTCTGTATAATGGAAAGGGAAGAGGGAAGAGGGGATGGGGATTGTATTTTTGTTTTGTTATTATTTTCAAGTTTTTATGATGAAAAGTTCCCATGTGATGACGTCTCATTCCCCTGTGGTGGTCCAGCATGTGTGCTGGAGTGAGAAGTGTGGACACATTGTAGGAAAGTGAAGTCGTTGTGAGAACTTAGGCAAGAGAATTGGCTGAGAAAACAGGCACAGAAGCTCCACTGAGGCAGGGACTCTGTTTGTTGCCTCCATTGGGTGTTCCACGTGGTTAGAAGAGTGCACATGGTAACACAGGAGGAGTGACTGCAGATTCTCATGCAGTGGTGGAGCTGACCAGTAGCTGTAAAACAGACATTTATGGGGACCCAAAACTCACTCGTGTGATTTCATCCAAGAGGAATCAGCTCCTTATTCAAAGGCAGGTCTAAAAAAGGCAGACTTGGATTTTGCCAGGCAGGACAGCTGAAAGGAGAAAGGGGTAGGCAGTTTAGAGTAGCGCTGTTAAGGCCTGGGGTTAAGTGATGGACCATAAAATTTTCCTTGAAGAGGGAGGAAATGGAGACAGCAGTTGTCAGATGGACAGGGGAAAGTATAAAGTGGCTTGTACTTCCTGAATAGGTTGAGGAGTTGGCATACCGAGGGCATAAGATGAGAGGATAAAGGGTGGAATGTCAGACTGTCTTCTTTCAGAATGCGGAAGCATTCCTGGTGATAAGTTCTAGGATATGGCCATAACTGACATGGAATGGAGGTAAAGGGCTCTGAGATGAGGAGGGGTATTCAGTGAGAGACCAGATTTTGGATGGTCTATCCACATGGATGTTGGGGCCTCTAACTGCTTCCTCCCACTTTGAGTTCCTATCCGGGGCCCCTTTCCTGTCCCGAGATCTCCACAGAATTGGCATTTCCTGCAGCTGTAAGCTTCAGTCCATGGCATGACTCTGGACAAGAAGGCAGAAGTCGGGCAGTGAGAAAGAGGGCTGTAGTAGACATCTGTTTTGTTTTTTTTGTTGTTGTTGTTGTTTTGACACCCAGCATTCACTCATCTTCTGGAAATAGTCCTTCTATTGCCCTTTGGGGAACTAACTCAGTTCTCAGTCTCAGTCCAAGTGCACATGGAGTTGTCTGTCGTGACACTCTTACTTTAAGGGTGGGTATTTAACTCAGGCTTGGCCAAAAAGATTGGTCCATGCTTTTGGCAACAGTGATTGGTCAGGGATGGGCATGTGTCCTAACCAGAGACAATAAGACACAGTGGGATTTTTGAAGGGAGTAGTGAGAGAGACAACCCATTTTAAGCTGCACTTTAACTTGGAAGATGTAGCTACTAACTTGCCAGACAGAAAGTCTTACAGTGAAGCCAGTCCAGAATATAGAGCCAAGAAATGGATAGAAACTGTATCTTGATGGCATCAACTGAGCCCCAGCATGAATCCTCCTGCCTGAGGGCAGCCTTACTCCCATACTTTTTCAGGTGCCTGAATCAACAGATCTTCTTTGTATTTGCTGTCATTTATATCCAAAGAATCCCTCACAGTATAAGGGGGCTCTCCATCCCTGTCTCCCTCTTCTGTACTAGCACATTAAATATATATTACCTTGCCTGTCGTTCAGGTCATGCCCTTCTGTAAAAAATGATAAAGAAACCTGTTTCAAAGGGTTGTAAAGATTAAATGGCATAATATACATAAAAGCATAACTTTGGGCCGGCCTAGGGGCTTAGTGGTTAAATTTGAGTGCTCTCCTTCAGCGGCCCAGGATTCACAGGTTCGGAGCCCAGGTGTGGATCTAGCACCACTCATCAAGCCACACTGTGGTGGCATCCCACATAAAATAGAAGAAGATTGGCACAGATGTTAGCTCAGGGGCAATCTTCCTCACACAAAAAAGCATAACTTTGTTCCGCAACATTGAAGTGCAACAAGCAGTACTTAATCTAAATTAAATTAAATCTGGCTCAAAGCCCCATTTTAAGGAGTAAGAAGATATCCATTATTGGTCATTACCGGGAGCCTTTTGCCTATTTAGTTTAATATTCACTGTGAAACAAATAT
>NW_025794298.1:2370-3996 GCF_021613505.1 Equus quagga | reverse complement strand
GCTGTTACCTTTAGGCTACTCTCCTTTCACCCAACACTTGTGTCAACCCCTATCTCCTCTTTCCTGGGGACACCCAGCTAAATTCTCCTCCCACATGACGGCCTGGACAGGACTGTAGAACAGGTGCATCACAGCTTCTGTTCGGGTCAGGAAACATAAAAGCCATTAATAACCCCTGAGACCAGAAGCCCAGAACTTCCTGTGAGATAAAAGGGGAAAGATAACATTTATGCCTTCTGGAGCCACTCTGGCAGGGAGTAGAAACAGCAATCAATAGCCTGGTAAATTATCCTGTTTCAAATGAAAGTTGCCTCAAGCTAGGCAAGAATCACTAGAGGAATATTGCCCCCTCTTGTCATTGAGAGCCCAACCCCCTCCCACAGTGAAGCATTGTTAAACTTGCATAATAGTCAGTTCCTTCCCTGCCCCCTGCTGCCCCTAGAAGGAAGGAAGAGACCCTCAGTCTCCTGGGAGATAAGAAGGCAGCCTCCAGAAGTCTCTGAGCTGCTCCTTGGCGTCCTTAATGAAAACTGAATGTGTCCTTGTAACCCCAGGAAAATAGCCTAATTTAAGGCTCTGATCCAGAGCTAATGGAAGTTCTAGAAGAAAGCCCTCAAGAGAAGAGCCCCTTCTCATAGTCTGGGCCCCTTCATTGTGACTGCAAATGAGGGCACAGTTCTCAGTGTTAATCCCCACTAAGGCTGCCTCAAGGAAGCTGATTCCCTTAGGCAACACCTGGCACAGGAGAAATTCACAATGCCTGAACCTGGGATCTGGGGTTCCCTGCCCAACCCATGTTAAGTTACCAGTCAATTCATGCATTTTGTTTGTCCTGATGTTAGATTTGGAGTGTGGGCTTGAGATTGTAAAAATTCAGGTAGCCTATTACGATTGCATTCTATGTCAGTGATAATTCTTCAGGCACCAGGAAATATGTAAATGAGACCCTCCTGAAATTGCACAATACTGTGATCCCTGGATGTGGGAACCAAGCGCATGAAACCTTTTTCTAGAGAAATTGATCCTCATCTCTCCAATTACTTTTCAGCTAATAAACTTTCCTTCTTTTGATGGCAGTCCTGCTTTCCCATAGGAACAGGAGTCTGGGAACAAGGAAAACAGTCCTAGAAGCAGAAGAAGAGTATGGGATCACTCGTGGACAGTGCTGCCATCTCATTTGGACAGGTCACTTCCTAGATGTGCTGAGTGTGCAAATTCTGTCTCCTTGTCTCATCCAGTGTTTCTCTGAATGGAAGCAAGTATCTGGGCCCCAGGTGTGACTTGGTATGTGACCCTAGCCTGTACATCAGCCCCTTTGGGCCACCACCTCCCCTTGGTTAGAAGTCCTCGGGCTGTGGGTAGGTGGAAAACATCCCAGAATGGGAGTGACATGCTCTGCGTTCCATAGTACTGGCTTTGCCATTGATTGTGTGACTCATTCTGATGTTCCAACTGTGAAGATCAAATTTGAAGTGATGGATATGTTATATTAAATGTATTAATAAGAGCAGAAATTAAATCTGTTGGGTTAAATGCAGCCTGTAGGGTTTGCTTCCTCTATAAGCCTGGCTGTCTCTGCAGGAGCTGAAGGTTGCTTCTTTAGGCTTGTTGTCTGGGAGCTAGAGC
>NW_025794298.1:0-2073 GCF_021613505.1 Equus quagga | reverse complement strand
TGCTTCAGTGAACTGAGTGGGGTGTCCAAGAAGAAACCCTGGTGTTAGGAAGACGTCTAAGAATGTTCCAATGATCCCCGCCTCCTGATAGTCACACCTTTGGGTAATTACCCCTCCCCTTGAGAGTAGGACTTAGTGATTTGCTTCTGACTAATAGAATAAGGGAAAGGTGATGGGATGTCATTTCCATTATTAGTTTACAAAAGATTGTGACTTCTGTCTTGCTGTCAGACTCTCTCCTGGCTTTAATGAAGCAAGCTTCCATGTTGGACAGGCCCACAGGAGAAGGAACTGAGGATTGCCTCCAGCCAACTCCAGCCCACAGCCACCAGGAATTGAGGATCTCAGTCCAACAGGCCTTGAGGAGCTGCATCCTGCCAACAGCTATATAAGTGAGCTCAGAACTATGACCTTCTCCAGTTGAGCCTTCAGATGAGACCCCTGCCCCAGCTGATACCTTAATTGCAGCCTTGTGAGAGACCCTGGAGCAGGGAACCCCGGTAGGCCTTGCCTGGACTCCTGACCCAGAAAAACTGTGAGTTAATAAATATGTGTTTTTTTAAGCCACAAAATTTTGGGGTATCCATTACATAGCAATAGATACACCCCTAAATTACCGTAACCTTGGTGTAAGGTATAGCATGGCTGGGAAGGCGGGCAGCAAATAGGAGGACACCCTCTCTGACAGTCTCCCTGGAGAAACTGTCTTCCTGCTCAAAGACTATCCCCCATCCTTTTATGCTGCAGTGGTAGCATTCTGCTCCACTAAGCCCAGATCAGTCTCCAGGAGGCGAGGCCTAGGTCGTGTTGGGTGGAGTGCATGGCCAGGACGGGGTCATGAAGAGTGATGATGAGCTCATTCTTCCCCTTCTCCTTTTTTTTCTTCCTTTCACATTCACTCCACCATTACATCTTCTTTACTCTGTTTCTTTTCCCCCCATATCCTGGGTGGCTGCCCAGTGACCATTCCTTCAGAGATGGCCGGGTGACCTCTTGGTCTTGCAATGCTGCTGTCAAGCTAGGCCTCCTGAAGAGATTTACCTGAGGTGCGGCTCTTCCTGATCTTCAGCGTCCCTCACAAGCTAGGAGACCTCTTTGTAGATCTCAAAATATACCTTCTAGACAGATTAACACCCTACGTATAACAGACTCTTCAGCAGGACCCACCCAGTTCCTAGACTCTGCCCTGGCTACTCCAGTGTCCACAATTGCAAAACCCATCCATACACAGCCCCCCATTGACTGCCCACCTGTGAGAGTCTCTGGAGTCAGCAACTTTTTCTAAATGAAAATAAGCCGCTGTTTTCAGGAAAATATTCGTATCTCTGATCCTTTTCAGAGCTGCAAGTTCTATTTTCCCTAGTGTTCTGGGAATGGTAGAGGAAGGGGAAAGGTGAACTGCTCCCCATTTTCATTAGGGTCAGGTGAGGAGTAGAGACATGGCCCACACCCCAGACTTCCTGAGGGAGAGAAGGACTCTTAGGAGCAGGTGACATTTATTCCTCACCAAGAGATCCAAGAGCAACATTTGCCCCTACCACTCACCTCAGGGCCCAACCACCTCCACACTTCCAATTCCAAAACTTTCTGAAGCCACAAGGGGGAATTCTGGCTGTATTATTCCAGAGGAAAGCATCCCACCCTGCCGCTGTGTATAGTTCAGGATAGTGAGGGAGCAGATGGGAAGACAGGGTGAGCCAAGTTCTGGACTTGAAGGGTTTTGCCCACTTTGAAAAGGACTAAAGTTTTTAGAATAAACTTTTTGTACTTTTTATGAAAGAATAAAGTGTTTTAAATAGAGGACATCTGAGCCGGGTCAAATAAAGGACCCAGGATAAAAGTGAGATGGCCACTGTCAGGTCCCCTACAAGGGACTGGTCATCTTTTAGAGACCAAAAGAGGAAATCAGTTAGAGCTGACCTCCTCCTTCCTTTCCCTGAGCACGAGCCCCAGAGTACCCCAAACCTACATGCCCAGTGCATGATGCAGAGAACACCACTCTCTGTTAGCAGAAAAAATTGAGGATCAGTTTTCTTGATTGTGGCTAACCATTGTTCTCATCAGAGGATGTGT
>NW_025794297.1:2397-5030 GCF_021613505.1 Equus quagga | reverse complement strand
TGCCACTTTACAGATGATGCAGATTTTTTTCTTAAATCACCACTCCCTCAGAACATCTGATGAGATTTATGAAAAATGCACATATACAGCTAGCAACAAAATTCCTTCAAGCTATCAACCCCTTTCTCATAACACCATATCGAATAGAGCTAACTAACTTATAGTTTTAATATTTTTAGACAAAAAAAGGGATTAGGTTGAATTCTGACTTTTTAAATAGGAGGAAAATGTTATAATAGAAATATTAGTAACTATAATCTTGTAGTAGAAAATAGATTTTGCACTAATAGAGGAATCCGTTCTTACACAAAATATAATTGAAAATCAGCTATAAAAGGCAATCAGAAAGGAAAATAAAAGCCTGAAAGGTAACTCTGCTTTTAAATAATAACTGCTTGATATTTAATAGTGAATTGTGTATCATTAAGGATCCCTCTAAATTCACAAAGGCAGGTATTGTTTCTGGTTTGCTTATTTCTCTAATGATTTCACTGATCTCTATATTCTCCTGCCTTCTATCCCATTGTTATAACTCTTGACATTTATCTCAAGACTGATCCTCAGGTCATGTGGTAAAATTTTCCCACTGAATTCATCACACAATATTGTTTGAGTTTAACAGAAACAAAACTAATTGTTATAAGCAGTGTTGAAGTTTACCATTACCACTAATTTGTTACTTTGTTGGAGTTAATTTAATCATTTCAGCTTATTTTTTAAATTATTGAGAATGTTTTCTCACTCTAAAGATTCAACACTTTATATTTAAAGATGTTAAATGATTTTTGCCAAAACTATATCTTCAGACAGTAGTATGAGGGAATTTGAATAATTTTTGTACAGGAAACCAGCTAGTTACTTTCGTATTTTAAGTTTAGAACTTTTAAAAGCTTTATGGTAAATTTCTAACCCGTAAAAAGGAGAGAATAGTATGATGTCTTCCCCATATGTCCATCACCTATCTTCAGCAAGGATCAACTGATGGCCAATCTTGTCTCACATTGACACAGTATAATTTTCAAAAAGATAAAAACACAACTCTCATATGATTGTAAAGTGAACATGTCAAAGATTTATTAACTCATTAATGAGATAACCAACTGGAATATTAAGCTGACTCAAAGAGAAATCAAGAGACTGAGAATGTATAGGACTGAAAGAATGTTGGAATACAATCACTGAAACTCTAATTTTTGGTGGGACAGAAATGATGTGCATTTCTACAGGGCAATTTATTTGCTTTCAGACAAGAATCAGCCATATGGCTATTCATTTCCACCAATTACCCTTCTTGAGTTGTAGAATGAGTTGTAAAGAATAAGCTAGGTAAAGGTATAGACTCCTGAGTAATTAGATAATCCATAGGTGAGCTTTTTAGATAATTCCTACTTTGAAATGAAGTTGTGATCAGCCCTCTTTTTGCTTATTTCCAAGTTTTGAATTTTTTTCTTAATAAAATATACTCTTTATTACCCCCAGCCTGTCTCTCAAAATTTTAGATTATTTAAAAACAAAACCTAGAGTTATAATTCATTTGTAAATATTTTCAGTGTGTATCTAAAAAGCATAAGGATTTAACAAAATTATAATGCCATCAATATATGTAAAAATATCAACAATTATTTGTCATCGAATATCCAGTGTTCTAATTTTTCTATTTCATAATATTTTTAAAAATAGGATCCAAATAGATTCCATACATTGCAACTGGCTGATATATTTCAAGTCCTTTAAAAGTCGATTCTCTCTCCCTCTTTTTTTTTGCCTTGCAATTTACATATTGGAGACATGAGGTCATTTGTCCTGTAGAATTTTCCAGTCTGGGTTTTGCAGATAGCATGTCCTGTGACTTAGGCAGTGTATCATCTCCTGTATTTCCTGAAAATTGGTAGTTAGCACCAAAGGACTGTTTAGATTCAGGTTTTGTTTATTTATTTAGCATGTGTACTTCATACATCGGGATATTATTTCTATTAAGAAGCACATCTTGTCTGCTTGTCTCCTTTTTCGGGATGTTAGTTATTGATCGTTGCCTAGATCCACTGGTGTTGCAAATGATGACATTCAAATTCTATCATTTCAACTTTGCTAATTAGCTGGAGTGTTCTATTAACAGGAATGTCCATTTTTTGGTTAAGATCTTAAGTATTTGTTGTTTCAGTTTTGTCCATTTGATATCAATTATTGTCACTGGCTATGTTTCCTTTTATTCATGCCTTCTTTTTTCTTTAGATTGTATATCTATATTTATTAGGCTCGGGTTTTTTTAGCAGTTGGGAAAACATTGTCCATGAGGAAAAAAACATTATCAAAAAAAGAAAGAAACTGTCCCTCTCTGGCTAAAGGCATCCACTTTGTTTTTCTGGGTGAGGATGGGCTTCCTGGTATTCAGTTAGTACAGATTTCTGTTCTGTGTGGGTTACGAGAGGCACTGACCTGCCATCGTGTGAAATGGCGCTAAACACGTTCTGGAAGAATTGAGCCACTGGAGGGACAGGAATTAAGTAGTTTTGAAAGGTCATGTCCATTGAACTTTTGCTTCTCTTTTCTTGTCCCTGGGGCAGTCATCTAAAGCTTTTGATCCGATGCTTTTCAGGAGAAAGCCCATGGGTGCAAGAGGAGTGTGGCACAGC
>NW_025794297.1:0-2297 GCF_021613505.1 Equus quagga | reverse complement strand
GGAGTGTGGCACAGCCCAGCAGTCTCGGTGTCCAGAAGGGTGAGAACACCATGGGGATTTTTATCCTCCTTTCACAGAGGGTACCCGGGAGTGTAGCTGAGCGGCAAGGGGGAGTTTCCTCCACTCTGTTTACGTTTTAAAATGAAAAGGTTAACAAATGATCAGATTCCTTGTGGCCTCGAACTCATAACAGACTTTTGTTTGCTTTACTGTTTACAAAGCATATTTTTATTAATTTATTACATTCATGTCTTACCAGAATGGCTTGAAAAATTGGTTGAAGTCTTTATACTAACATTCCCACAGTTCCTATGGTCAGGACTAGAATTTAGGTCTGTTACCCCAGGCAGAACTCTTTGCTATTAATATCCTGGCACCTCAAATTTGTTCTTCCTGAGGGAAGGGCAAGCGGTTTGTCCCTGGAAGGCCTCACAATGAAAGCTGGACCTTGAAGAATGGGTGAGGGGCACTCTGTCAGGTGGGCATTGGTGCTGACCATGTGAGGTAACACCCGTCACCCCACCCCTCCATGCATCTCCTCCTTCTTTCTTAATGAATTTTCTACACATTGTAGTTAAAACAGTCTCAATTTTCCAGTTTTATTTTTTGAGATATAGTTTATATATATTTAAACGTTCACATTTATGTGTACGGTATAATGAGATTTGGAAATTCGGAAACCTGTGTAACCCACAGATATAGAATATTTCCAAGATATAAAATATCTCCACCACTTCAGAAAGATGACTCATGTTCTGATTTCTATCACTGTGGATTCCTATTTTAGCATTTCATATAAATGGAATCATACCCTATGTTCTCTTTGGGTCTGGTTTTTTTTTTTGCTTAACCCAATGTTTTTGACTCATCAATGTTATTGAATGCCTCATATCTCCCACATGGGTTTTTGCACAGCACATTTTCCCCAATTAAACATTGGTCCCATGCTCTTTTCATATTATTTTTATTTGTTCTTTAGGGCTTGGTTCACATGCCATACCCCCTGGAGAGCCAGCTCTCACCTTACAAAGATTGAATCTGATGTCCTCCTGTGTAATTGGATAGCACCCTGCTCAAATCTAGCCCTTAACCACGTCTGTTTACTTCTCAGTTTCATTGCTAGATAAGGGCTGGAATCCTTTCATGCCTTTATTCTCAGCACAATGTCTGACTCAAATATTTGTTAAATGAATTGCTCTAGAATAAATGCATCTTCTGGGAAACCAAACGGACTTGTCCTCCAGACTCTCCTCACAGCTTCTTTTACAATGTGGAATTAGATGGCTGCACTAATATTTTTTCCAGCTTTACTCAAGCACATTAAAAGAACGGAAATTATTCTTCTTATTTTTAGCTGGTGTGAGCATTCAAAGTTTTCTTCATAATAATATTGGGTGTTCGTCAGAAGTTTTAAAGACTTATTCTAACCAAACTTCTTGGAAAAGTATATTTTGGTTAAAAAATTTAGACGTGAACTGCTTGAGCACAGAGTTGAAAATAATTTCTTTTGAATTCTCACATGCATGCACTTGTTTGGAATTTAAAACAAATTTACTGTCTTCATAGTTGCTATTTACAATAGCCCTAAATGGGAAAGTACCCAAATACCCAACAACACTAGAATGAATAAATTGTGGTTAAGTCATTCACTGGAATACTAGACAGCCATGACAATGAATGATCTACAACTATAGACAACAATGCGGATGATTCCCAAATGTAATGTTAAGTAAAAGAAGCCAGACCCAGCAGAATACATACTATATGGTTCAGTTTGCATATAAAGATAAGTGCAAAAATAGACACCACTAATCTATGCCCTTAGAAGTCAAGATGGTGATCACCAGTGGTGGAAGTGTGGTTGACAGAAGTTGGTGATTAGAAGGAACCATGAGGGGAGGGTTCTAGGGTGCTGGTAATATTCTGTTTCTTGATCTGGGTGATGGCCACACAGTGGAGTTCAGTTAGGAAAAATTTATGAAACTATACATCTCTGAAAAGTGTGTGTGTGTGTATGTATATAAAATACAAGTAAAATTTAAAAAACAAAAAAATATTGAATGTAAAAAAGACAGTCTCTGCTATAACCCAAAGGTTACCTTCCATCATTTTAACTTAAATACTCATCCAAAAAGAGACTGTAATGCTTTTAAAGTTAATATTAATATTCTGAGATGTTAGAATAAAGAGTCAAGAAATGTAGAACTTTAGAATAATAAAACATCGCGTAAGCTACAGAGTTGCTAAATTCCATATCATAATTACATCCAAAAGAAGGTAGAATAATTGTAACTTTT
>NW_025794296.1:0-1100 GCF_021613505.1 Equus quagga | reverse complement strand
AGCCAGGTCCAGCTTCCTTTGTGCCCTCCTGGGTCGGGGTCTCTGACGCTTGTCGCCCCAGGAACAGACACACCCAACCCCAGTCCCTGCCCCAGAAGCCGCAGGTCGTCCACCTGTTGGCCCTAACCCGTTTCTCTACTCCTTTGTACTTTAGCAAGCAGATGAACGGAGTGTCGACCTTGTCCTGCTTTCAAATCCCGGCTCTGTCACGCCATCACTGGGTAGCCTTGGGCCAGGTCATGTCTTCTCGCTGAGCCTCGGTTTCCTAATCTGTAAAATGGGGGCAAAAGCGCCCCTCCCCCAGGGGTGCTGTAAGGAGCAGTGGCAACCAGGAATAGGAAAACCTCTGGCAAAGTATCAAGTCTGGGCAGATGGTCTGTGGGGTGGGCGCTGGACCCACTGCGGCTGGCAGAAGTCAAACCCTGGCTCAGCCCCCAGAGGCTCACAGTCGGGCAAGGGAGACCGTCCATGAGCACACACGCGTGCTCACATGCATTATCGTCAGCCAGTAATAGTCTTTTTCATTGGTTGATTTTGTTTTACACTTTACCAAGTGTCTCCAGGTCGTCAGCACCACTGTTTCCACCCTTCCTTGGTTCTGAGATCCGCCTGGGGTGCTGGCTTCAGTGCCTTGAAGATTCAGAGTCGGGGGTCTGTGGTGGGCCCAGGCGTCTGTGTGTCCAGCTGGAGTCGCAGGCGATGCTGATGCTCAGGCAGCTGTGAGGGTCTTGGTCGTCCACCAGCTCTGCCCAAGAGCCCAGAGATTCCGCCAGAGCCAGTTTTACAGATACGGGGCCTGCTTTCTAGATGGAGAAACTGAGGTTACCCAAGGAGAGCTTTGAACTGTGTCCAGAGTGGCACAGTTCTAAGCGAGAGCCCAGCGCCTGGTGAACAGGGGGGTGACACAGGCCAGAGGAGGCAAGGGGAAAGAGTGGGGTGGGCAGGAAGGGCTTCCTGGAGGAGGCAACACTTGGGCCAGGTCTTCAATGTGGGTGGGGTCCACCTAAACATAAGAGAACCCACAAACAAAGTGCAGGGTTGAATAGCATGCTGGGGAGCAAGGAGGCCCCAGGACTCAAGCAGGACAAGAGGAGAAATAA
>NW_025794295.1:0-6084 GCF_021613505.1 Equus quagga | reverse complement strand
TTTATGAACTTTGGTGCTCCTATGTTGGGTGCAAAGATATTTATAAGTGTTATTTCTTCTTGATGAAGTGTCCCTTTGATCATTATATATCGTCCCTCTGTGTCTCTCTTTACCTGCCTTGTTTTGAAATCCATTTTGTCTCATAAAAGAATTGCAACACCTGCTTTCTTTTGCTTGCTATTAGCTTGAAGTATTGTCCTTCACCCCTTCACTCTGAGCCTGTCTTTGTCCTTGGGGCTGAGGTGTGTTTCCTGGAGGCAACAAATTGTTGGGTCTTGTTCTTTAATCCATTTTGCCACTCTGTGTCTTTTTATTGGAGTGTTCAATCTGTTTACATTGAGGGTGATTATTGATGCATGTGGACTTAATGCTGTCAATCTGTCGCTTGTTATCTGGATTTCCTGCATTACCTTTGTTTCTCATCCTGCGTGCTTTAGCCTACCCATTGACTTCTGCAATTTCTTATGCTGGGTTTCTTAGATTTTTCCTTATTTACGTTTTGTGGCTCTGTTCTGATTTTTAGTTTAGTGGCTACCCTGAAGTTTGTATTTAGAATCTCAGGTATGATATAGTCTATTCTCTGGTGGTCTCTTACTTACTTGGCCTAGACTGATTTAGTCCCTTTGCTCTTCCCCTCCTAAATTATTGTTTTCATTTCTTATTCCAACTCGTGTTATGAGTTTGTAGTTAGAGTGATAAGATCATCTTTGCTTTGGTAGTTTCCTTACCTTTATCCTAATGCTATAGTTGAATATTTGCTATCCTATTCTGTTCTATCTATCTGTTTCCTTACTCTGTGATTTGTGACCCCTTTCTCCCTTTTATCTTTTTTCAGGTATGAGAGCCTTCTTGAGGATTTCTTGTAGTGGAGGACTTTTGGTTACAAATTCCCTTAACTTTTGTTTGTCTGGAAAAGATTTAACTTCTCCCTCATATCTGAAGGATATTCTTGCTGGATAGGGTATTCTTGGCTGAAGATTTTTATCTTTTAAAGTTTTGAATATGTCACTCCATTCTCTCCTAGCTTGTAAGGTTTCTGTAGAGAAATCCCCTGAAAGTCTGATAGGGGTTCCTTTGTAGGTTATTTTCTTCTGCCTTGCTGCCCTGAGTATTCTTTCTTTGTCTTTCATTTTGCCATTTTTACTACTATATGCCTTGCAGTAGGTCTTTTTACATTGACAAATCTAGGAGATCTGAAAGCTTCTTCTACACACATTTCTCCCTCAATCCCTAGATTTGGGAAGTTCTCTTCTATAATTTCATTAAGCACACTTTCTGCTCCATTTTCCTTTTGCACGTTCTTGGGAATTCCTATGATCCTTAAATTCTTTCTCCTCATTGAATCTGTATCTCTTGGAGGTTTTCCTCATTTTTTAAAATTCTTAGTTCTCTTTCTTCGTCTGCCTGGAGCCATTCAGCCTGTCTATCTTCGAGTATGCTAATTTGCTCCTCTATGGTGTCTACACAGGCATTCAGGGAATCCATATTCTGTTTTATCTGGTCCATTGTGTTTTTCATCTCTAGTAATTCTGTTTGATTCTTCTTTATAATTTCAATCTCTTTTGTGAAGTAACTCCAGAACTCGTTGGCTTGCTTCTCTATCTTTCTCTCTACCTCATTGAGTTTTTTGATTATAGCTGCTCTGAACTCATTTTCACTTAGTTTCCAAGTCCTCAGGACTTAATTCTGTGTTTTTATTGTTTTCCTTCTGGTCTGGAGCTCTTATAAATTGCTGGATGGTAGAGGAGCAGTTTTGCGCATGATGGTAGAATTCGGTTGCAGTTGCAGCCTGTCGCCACTAGATGGGGGCGTCAAGAGCCACGTGTTCTGAGCTCTCCGCCTTCAGGCAAGATGGCAGCGCCCAGCCTGGTTTGCTGCGGGGAAGGAGTGGTTTCTCTCTCGTGCCAATCTGGACTCAGATCAGCTCTGTTCTCTGGTCTCGCGGGTCACTGGCTTTATGGGGTCCCTGGGCACAGAAGCTTTCCCCTGTCAGCGGGTTTCCACTGAACCAGCGGCGGGAGTCCTGGACAATCCCCTGGTTGCGTGGTCCCTCCCCCACTCCTTCCCTCACTCACGGGAGCAATCCCAGACTCTAGGGGAGGGAGCGAAGTTCTCTCCTACCAGGTTCCAGCTCCTCTGAGGCTGGCTGCAGCCTCTCTGTCCTCCATCTTTTTGGTGCTGTAGGTCTCCGATGGTCTGGCATTAGGTTTATTAGCTGAAATTCAGTTTTTTCCAATCCTTTGTTGTAGTTTGGAGGGGAGAGAGTCCCGGGTCAGCTCACCCTGCCATTTTGCTCCACCTCCTCCCAAGTCTCTATTTTTCTTTTTAGGACTTAATCCTGACAGTGATAGGGAAGCACTGAAAGCAATTACGTTTTAGAATGATCCTTTCGTGTAGAGGCCTAATTGTAAGGGGTTACAACTGGAATTAGGAAGAACAGTGTCAGGCAATGGAAGTAACCCAGACAGGGAATGGTGAGGTCCTGAACCAAGGCATGGGATAGAAAGGTTTAGACAGGTTCAAGAAATATTTAGGAGGTAGACTTGAAGGACTCCTAGGTGGCTGACTAGATTTATGTGGTGCTGGGCTGCAATAGGGCAGGAGGAGTCAGTGGAGGGACTCTTAGGGCTGGATAGACCATGGTACCGTTGTAGGTGGGTGGGGAGGGGAATGTTGGCAGCTGGTGGGAGAGTAGGGGAGGGTGATGATGAGTTCTGCCTTGGACATGGTGCATTTGGGATGTCTTTGAGACACTTAGGAGACGCCTGAGAGATACCCAGCTGCACTGGACTGGCGTTGCAGAGGAGAGGTCTGAGCTTCAGTGGGGACTTGAGAGTCATCAACCTGCCATTAGAGGATGCTGAAGTGATGGATGAATGACTGAACCCTGGGAGAGTGTGTGGAGTGAGAGGAAGAGAGGTCTCTCCAAGGACACCTGGCCTAGTCTTGACATGGAGTGGCAGAGAAAGAAACCAGAACCAGGGAAAAACTGCATCAGAGAAACTGAGGGGAGAGTTTCAAGAAGGAGAATATTATTAAAGTGTCAAATGCAGCCTCAGTATCTCACAGATGCCACTCTCTGAGTCAGTGGAACCTGGCCGCTGTGACTTCTAGGCCTGCCACTCGACTGAGCGCCCTGTAGCGGTCCTTCCCCACTGCCCTCTGAGACATCTCGGGGTCCCCTGCAGAACTTCACATGTTCACCTGGTCTTAGCTCATCTGATTAACTTGTTTCGGTTCCACAAACATTCGTGTAGAGCTCAGCACCTAGTAGGCATGTAATAAATGATTGTTACATGCATAAATACTAATAATACATGCCAGGCACTGAGTAGGGCACAGCTTTATTCTGTTTGCACATGCAGCATATACTGTAAGAAGGCTTCTCAGTGAGCCCCACTGACTCATGTTAAGTAGCTGCAGATTTTAATGAGGCTTTGATGTCTCCTGTAGAGACAAAAAATTCTATTTCTCTTGTGGAAAAGCTATTAATGTTAACAACAACAACAAAAGGCCTGGGACTCAAAATTTTTCTGATTTGTTGTGTTTTTTAAAAAGATTTTATTTTTCCTTCTTCTCCCCAAAGCTCTCCAGTACACAGTTGTATATTTTTAGTTGTAGGTCCTTCTGGTTGTGGCATGTGGCACCTCAGCATGGCCTGATGAGCGGTGCCATGTCCATGCCCAGGATTCAATCCAGGGAAACCCTAGGCCGCCAAAGCAGAGCACATGAACTTAACCACTCGGCCACAGGGGCTGGCCCCTCTGATATTTTAAGATTGAGTTTACAAATGCAATTTGGAAAATTAACATAGACTTAGCTGAGATTTTTAAAAGAGCTTCTTTAATGACATAAGCTTCTTTCAACTCCAGCTGTTCTAATGGCAACTTCCTGTCCATCTGGAAGTCATTATTTTTAAAAGTTGTTAAATGAAATAATGTCAGTACTCAAACTTTTTTAGTAATTGGATAGAGTGATTAGATTCTCTTTTAAAACTATGCTTGGATTTTCAATCAAAAAACCACGGTAAAGTCATAAAATAACATAGGCCCATAACAAAGCTTCAAAGGTCTGAAAACTTTTGTAGACTAAAAACTACTGAATTTAAAAAATTGAAATCTGTGGCTTTTACATTAAAGGCAAACAAAAGTTTCCCACATATTTAAATAATTAAAACAATAAGGAGACTATAAACCAAGCTTTCAATGCTGTAGCCCTTTATAGTTGTAAATCTGCTGGGGTTAATAACTGAGGATGGTCATTTAGTAGGGCATGATGACACTTACTGAGGGCTGGTTTTGTTGTTGGTTTCAAAACTCCCGAAAAGTAAGAAGACTGGGAAGATGAAAGAGTTGGTTGAGTTCCTCTGGAAGAACCTGCCTACGCCTTAGCCTGAGCCCCCTTCCAGGCCCTTCTCACTTGCTGCTCATCCCTGTGCTCCATACTTCAGCATTGAAGCTTTAATTCTCTCATTTTAAATTATTCCATAGTTATTTCACAAGTACTTAGTACCAGTCTGTCTCTACAGTTTGCTTTTCTTGAAGACAGGGAACGCTCTAGGCTTTCTCTCCATTTTCCCACAGTGGCTTAAACAAGGCTGATCACTGACCACCCAGTTTCCAGTCCTGTGATGGTTAATTGTATGTGTCCACTTGGCTAGCTATGACGCCCAGTTGTTTGGTCAAACACCAGTCAAGACGTTTCTGGCGAGGCAGTTTTTAGCTATGATTAACACTTGAATCGGTAGACACTGAGTATAGCAGATTAATCCCCATAATGTGGCTGGGCCTCATCCCATTAGTTGAAGGCCTTAAGAGCAAAGGCTGAAGTTCCCTGAAGTAGAAGGCATCCTCCCGAAGACTGTGACCTGGAAACACTGCCTGAACTTCCAGCCTGCTGCTGTGGGAATCAGATTCCAGACCGCAGCATCAACTCTCCCTTCAGTGTCCTGCCTGCAGCTTGCCCTTCAGGTCTCAGACTTGCGAGCCCCCCCAATCACAGGAGCCCATCCCTCAAAATATCATTCTCTCCTGCTGGTTCTGTTTCTCTGGGGAACCCTGACTGACACCAGTGTGAAAAATGTACGTTAAAGAATAGATATGATTGTAAGAGATTTCGGTGGGCTATATTATTCCTTTTTAAATTTTTTATCGAGTTAATGATAGGTTACAATCTTGTGAAATTTCAGTTGTACATTATTGTCTGTCAGTGGTGTTGTGGGTGCATCCCTTCACCCTTTGTGCCCACCTCCCACCCCACCTTTGCCCTGGTAGCCACTAATCTGTTCTCTTTGTCCCCATGTTTAAGTTCCTCATATAAGTGGAGTCATACAGAGATTGTCCTTCTCTATCTGGCTTATTTCACTTAACAAAATTCCCTCAAGCTCCATCCATGTTGTTGCAAATGGGATGATTTTGTTCTTTTCTATGGCTGAGTAGTATTCCATTCTATATATATACCACATCATTATGCACTCATCAGTTGATGGGCACTTAGGTTGCTTCCACATCTTGGCTATTGTAAATAATGCTGCAATGAACATAGAGGTGAATGGGACTTTTGGAATTGCTGATTTCAGCTTCTTTGGATAGATACCCAGTAGTGGGATGGCTGGGTCATATGGTATTTCTATTTTTAATTTTTTGAAGAATCTCCATACTGTTTTCCATAGTGGCTGCATCAGTTTGCATTCCCAACAGCAGTGTGTGAGGGTTCCTTTTTCTTCACAACCTCTCCAACATTTGTTACTATATTTTTTTGTTGTTATTTTTGTCATTCTAATGGGTGTAAGGTGATATCTTAGTGTAGTTTTGATTTGCATTTCCCTGATGATCAGTCATGATGAACATCTTTTCATGTGCCTATTGGCCATCTGTATATCTTCTTTGGAGAAATGTCTGTTCATGTCTCCTGCCCATTTTCTGATTGGGTTGTTTGATTTTTTGTTGTTGAGTTGTGAAAGTTCTTTATATATTATGGATATTAAGCCTTTGTCAGATGTATTACTTGCAAATATTTTTTCCCAGTTAGTGGGTTGTTTTTTTGTTTCAATCCTGTTTTCCTTTGCCTTGAAGAAGCTCTTTA
>NW_025794294.1:0-2301 GCF_021613505.1 Equus quagga | reverse complement strand
TCCTCCTCAGAGACAGAAGAGGAGACCCACCCTGTGCCCTGAAGACACCAGATCCGTTTCTGTAAGTGAGTAACTTTGTCTTGGGATTGCCTTCCACGGATCCCAACACCCACCCCCCACGTCTTCAGGATTATCTTGAGTCACCGCTCAAGACCGCAGACGGGAAGACATTGTAGACAATGAGCTTATCCGTTGGGTTTATGACCCGATCCATGAGGGTCAACAATGGGGTTCACTGGAACTCTTGTGCTGGAAGCATCGCCGTGTAGACCGTGTGCAAAATGGCGGCCATAGTTTGACTCCTGGGGGTAGGGCTGACTAGAAAAGTGCTGGACATCAGGAGCTCCATCGTCTACACTGGGAGATGTTGACAGACCAGGCGGGGAGGCCCCTCCATGGTCCCCACATCCAGCCGTGTCCACCAAGGTCCAGCCACGCGAGTGAGGCCCGGTTCCTTCCAGAACAGCCGAGGCTCCAAGCTCCGTCCACACAGCCTGCGAACACTCGAGAGAAAAGAAATCAACGCTGCTTGTTTGAAGTCTCTGAGCCCCAGGGCCGTTGGTTGCACAGCAAACGCCAGGTGTGACGGACACGTTTTTGCAGCTCGAGACCCGACGTCTGGATTTCAATCCTCATCGTGCCAAAGAAATAAATCAATAAGTAAAAAAATAAGTGGATTGAGGTGGGTCCTTGCTGTGAAATGCACGCCGTCAAATACGCGTCTACGGACAGGGTGTCAAGAAACCGGATATTTTCAATCCTGTCGGATGACCGTCGCTGGTCTACATGGAGAAACAGAATCCGAATTAGGGGATGAACTCACGGCGGATCCATCCACTCGCTGAATCCCGTTTCGGCGACGGTCTTTTATCCTTTTTTCTTTTTTTTTTTTTTTTGGTGTCACTGATATCAGCTCATATGCAAATATATAAATATTCAATTAGGGGGCGATGGATACATAAGATGTGAACCTTCGCGTAAAGTGGCTTTTAAAAGTCTATAGTTGATTAAAGAGTGTGTTTACTGGGGTTTTATGGATCCCCCCAGCGTGCTATAAATTAATAATTCGCTCTATTTGTTTGCGCGCCGTCGATGTACCGCGGTCAATTATTCATGAACACATTTATGGCGTATAAATAATAAAATCTCCATCTCCGAACGCAACCCGGGCTTCCTGTTCCTACACGGGGAACAGCGCATGAATAATTCAGTAAAGGTGGTGGAGGGAGGAGCGGTCTCGGGGCCGGCAAGCGTTTTCGTTTTTCTTCCAACGCTTCAGAGGAACGTCTGCCAAGACGAGGAACGGATCCACGGTTGGTCCCGCGAGTCTGGGCCATTATATCGTGAGACTCCGGACGGGTGGAAAGATCCTCATTAGTCGGCCCCGGACTCCTCGCAGAATGAAATCGCATGATGTTTGCTGTTGAAATTTGATGAAAATGACAGGTATTTATGGACCATCGGAACCCCCGACGTGTGCGCTGAGCGTATTCCCCAAAAGAAGTGAAAGCGGGGTCTTGAGTCGATAGGTGTAGACTCGTGTTCCTGGTAGCGTTATGCACCATCGCCAAAAAAGGCAGAAGCAACCCGGGTGTCCATCGATGAGTGAACGGATAAACAGAATGTGTGCAGTGGAATATTACACAGCCGTGAAAAAGAAAGAGAGGCAGTGGAATATTATGCAGCCACGAAAAGGAAGGAGATGCAGTGGAATATTATGCGGCCATGAAAAGGAAGCAGATTCTGGCACCTGCTCCAGCACGGATGGGCCTTGAGGTCGTGATGCTCAGTGAAATAAGCCGACACAAGAGGACAAATCCATAGGATGTCCCCAGAGGAGTCCAATCTATAGACACAGAAAGTAGACGGTGGGTCCAGGGGCTGAGGGAGGGGATGAGGCGTTGCTGTTTAAAAGACACAGACTTTCAGTTTGGGAAGATGGAAAGTTCTGGAAACGGATGGTGGGGACGGTTGCCAACGATGTGAATGGACTCGATGCCCCAGAAGATGGGCGAGCAGGTGCCCGTCTCCTCCACCCCAACTCTGTCAGGCCGGCGGCTCGCCTTCCTTCTTGCTTTTGCCCCTCGATGGTTTTCTCCCTTCGGTTCAGAGGCATCCCTGCATCCTGGGAGCCCCACTCCCTGCATCCTGGAGTCTCGGGCCAGCAGGAGAGGGAGGAAGCCCCGTCTCTGCCCCACATTCTCGCTGGGCGGGTCCTGGAAGGTCCCCGAGGCTCGCTGGCTGGACGCACTCCTGCTCCGCTCCAGCTCCCGCAGGCCCTGCCCCGCGCGTGCAGCCTCC
>NW_025794293.1:0-2687 GCF_021613505.1 Equus quagga | reverse complement strand
TCAGGTGGAGGAGGAGAGAGAACTAAGATTTATAAAAAGTGAAGAAACTCTTCAAGAAATATCCAACTTGATTAATAAAAGCAACATAAAGATTATAGGTATTTCAATGGAGAGGAGAGGGGGAAAGAAGCAGAGAGCTTGTTCAAAGAAATAATAGCTGAGAATGCCCCAAACCTGGGGAAAGAACTGCACTTACTAATACATGAAGCCAATAGAACTCATAATTACAACAACACAAAAAGACCTTCTCCCAGGCATTAAATAATAAAACTGGCAAAAGTCAATGACAAAGAAAAAAAATCAAGGTCAAGAAAGGCAGAAGAAAATAACCTACAGAGGAACTGCTTTCAGGCTTTCAGAAGATTTCTCAGCAGAAATCTTACAGGTGAGGAGAGGGCAGAATGATATATTCAAAACACTGAAAGACAAAAACTTTCAGCCAAGAATACTCTATCCAGTGAAACTATCCTTCATTCACGATGGAGAAATAAAGACTTTCCCAGATAAACAAAAGCTTAGGGAGTTCATTGCCACAGGACTCTCCCTACCAGAAATGATCAAGAAAGGCCTCACACCTGAAGAAAAAAGAGTTTGCAAAGCCTTGAGCAAAGAAATAAATAGCAAAAATCAGAAAATTGCACCTCTCTATCAGAACAGGTTAGCAAAAACTTAGTTATGACATTAAAGATAAATGAAAGGAAAGCATCAAAAATAACTATGATCACTTCATTTTAATCACATACTCACAACACAAAATAGAGTGAGTTGTGACAGCAATAATCGGAAGGGAAAGAGGAAAGGGATGGAACCTGCTTAGACTAAGGGGATAAGAGGCTGTCAGAAAATGGACTGTGTCATCTGTGAGATCTTTTATACAAACCTCATGGTGAACACTAAACAAAAAATCAGAACAGAGACACAAATGGTAAATAAAGAGAAAACTGAGAAAGTGATCATAGAGAATCACCAAACTGAATTGGCTGTCAGAAATACAAGGGACGAGAAATAAGGAAAATACAGAGAAACCAGAAAATGAGATAAACTGGCAATATTAAGCCCTCATATCAATAATCACTCTAAATGTAAATGGATTGAATTCTCCAATCAAAAGACACAGAGTAGCTAGATGGATTAAAAAACAAGACCCAACAATATACTGCCTCCAGGGAACATCTCAGCTCTAAAGACAAACACAGGCTCAAAGTGAAGGGGTGGAAGATGATCCTCCAAGCTAATGGCAAACAGAAGAAAACAGGAGTTGTCATACTTCTATCAGACAAAGTAGACTTCAAGATAAAAGCAATGAGAGACAAAGAGGGGCAGTATATAATGATAAAAAGATGAATCCACCAAGAGGACGTAACACTTGTAGATATATATGCACCTAACACAGGAGCACCAAAATACATAAAGCAACCATTGACAGACCTAAAAGGAGAAGTTAACAGCAACACAATAATAGCATGGGACCTCAACACCCTACTTACATCAGTGGATAGATCATCCAGACACTGGGTGATCCTCAACAAGAAAATAGTGGAATTAAGTGAAAAACTAGACCAGATGCACTTAATAGATATATATAGAACATTCCATCCCAAAACAGCAGAATACACATTCTTCTCAAGTGCACATGGAACATTCTCAAAGATAGACCATATGTTGGAAACAAGGCAAGCCTCAATAAGTTTAAGAAGACTGAAATCTTATCAAGCATCTTTCCCAACCATAATGCTATGAAACTAGAAGTCAACTACAAGAAAAAAGCTGGGAAAGTGACAAATATGTTAAGACTAAACAACATGCTACTGAACAACCAATGGATCAATGAAGAAATTATTACAAATAAAAAAATACCTGAAGACAAATGAAAATGAAAGCACATCATATGAACTCATATAGGATGCAGCAAAAGTGGTCCTAAGAGGGAAATTCATAGCAATACAGGTCTGACTTAACAAACAAGAAAAATCTCAAGTAAATTACCTTAAACTACACCTAACAGAACTAGAAAAAGAAGAACAAACAAAGCCCAAAGTCAACAGGAGATAAATAAAAAAAATTAGAGCAGAAATAAGTGAAATGGAAACAAACAAGAAAACAGTAGAAAAGATCAATGAAACTAAAAGCTGATTCTTTGATAAGATAAACAAAATTGACAAACCCTTAGCCAGAGTCACTAAGAAAAAAGAGAAGGCTCAAATAAGTAAAATTAGAAATGAAAGAGGAGAGATTACAATGGATAGCCCAGAAATAAAAAGATGTATAACAAAATACCATGAAAAACTATATGTCAACAACTTGGACAATCTAGAAGAAATGGATAAATTCTTAGGCTCATACAGCTTCCCAAAACTAAATCAAGAAGAAATAGAGAATCTAAATAGACCAATCACAAGTAAAGAGATTGAAACAGTGATCAAAAGCATCCCCAAAATTAAAAGTCCAGGACCAGATGGCTTCTCTGGAGAATTCTACTAAACATGCAAAGATTTAGTACCTGTCCTTCTCACACTATACCGAAAAATCAAAGAAGACAGAACACTTCCTAAATTATTCTATGAGCCAACATCACCGTGATCCCAAAGCCAGACAAGGACAACACTGAGAAGGAGTATTACAGGCCAATATTGCTGATGGACATAGATGCAAAAATCCTCAACAAAATATTGGCAAACTGAATACAG
>NW_025794292.1:1513-3018 GCF_021613505.1 Equus quagga | reverse complement strand
ACCCTCCAGTTGAAGAACCCCAGAAGAAAATGAACTTTACATACATGTCAGTCCCTAGTAATGATCTGGTTGACCTGATATGGGTCTTCTGCTAACCCCTAAACCAAAGACTGTGGTCACGGATGTGCAGTTTTGTGATGAGTGAAACAGATTCTTCATGTCACTATGGCTCATGGTTTCCTGTTTTGATTAATTCGCTACCTGTTATTTTCAGTATTTATTTTTAATGCTCAAATAGTCACAAAATAGATTTGTCTGGGGGGGAACCCCTGCAATCTAGCTTCTGTGTCCTTTTGACATATTTCTGTATTCTTTGAGGACTTTTTCTTTCTGCGTCAACAAGATGTTCCAAGTTCATCTTGTGTGTTCCTTGCGCTTGTCCTGGAATCAACCATTTCTCCAATTAATCTGCTTCCTTTTAGTGAAGAATGGTATTTAGAAGATCTGGGTGCTAGGTGTTCTAATTGCTATTGCTGTTGTGTTGCTCTTCCCAGGCCCTTTTGGTAAACAGTGCATAGGGAATATATTTATGCACGTATATGTGTATACATGTGTGTATGCATGTATGTGTGTGCATACATATGTATTTGTACATGTTTTATCTCTCTATATGAAAACCATGAGTTCACAACAATACCTCCAATTCCAATCCAAAATCACAGAGTTCATTAGAGTTTCCACCTTTCTACATTTGTAACTCATTCTTTGAAAGTGAGAAATCTTGGTCCTGTTCTTAATATATTTGTTTATTCCATCTGTCCGCTTGTAAGCAGTCAATTGCCCATCAGTCTAGCACTTCCCTTCCATGTGTGAACACGTCTTTACTTCTGCTGGGCTCCAACAAGCCTTACTGGGCAGCCCTCCTGCGTGGCCACAGTTCTCACCCAACATGGGCTTGGACACCTGCACTAGACAGCCCACCTCCACGTACTGTCCCCTCCCCCAGCTCACACTTAGACTCTCCATGACACCACCTCCACCCAATGCCACTGCCTGCCATATGTAACCTGACATAATGGCTTTAGGACTGAATTTTCAAAATGGAAGGGGAAGAGAGAGTGCACCTTGATTTTTCTAAGTGTTATTTTGTTATCACAATTTAAATTGTAATAACATCTACATCTTTATTTTTTAAAAATTGGAACATTACAGATAATACTAAAGTCCCCTTTGACAGTCAGCCTCAATTTTGGTCTGTTTTCTTTTTTCTAGTGCCTACTCCTGCCATTAGTTTAATGTTTATCCTTCTAAATGTTTTTCAGGTAAGTTTACATTAACGTACATGTTCTTCAAGAAAGCATATTGGACATCTTATATGGTCTTTCTCCCTCTCTTCCTCTTCTAGGATTAAATGTAGAGGTTAAGAATACAGCATGGTCTGTCTGCTGCCGTCTTGAAACCAGAGATGTATTTTACTTTTCTTTGTACCTTCAGCATCTGGCACAGTGCTTAGGACATAGTAGTTACTCAATAAAACATTGCTGTCATTGTGTTTCTTAAGCTAG
>NW_025794292.1:0-1413 GCF_021613505.1 Equus quagga | reverse complement strand
TTCCCACAAGTGAAATTATTTATTCAAAGGGTTTTTTACAGCTGCCAAATTGTCGGAAGAAATGAGGTAGTCTTTATTCTGCCATCAGAACTTTGAAGTTCAATGCCCTGCTCTTCAGGGCCATGAAATCACTTATCTGTGAAATCATGTACCTCACTTATTTCACTCTTTTCACTCACTATTTGTATGGTAGTGATATTCAAGTGTATAGCAAATCTGCAACTTAGGAGGACCCTGACATGTGATCATCTATTTATGATGGCTTGATTTGTTGCATGCCCCATTTTAGAACTATATTTATTGCAAATAAATGCACAACAGCAGTGACAAGTTTCATCTGTAACCATCTAGTTAATGAGGCCCAGGCCTTTGGAATCAAAGATAGCAAGAAATCATGATGCTCTAATTTGTGAAGTGAGATAATCCCGGTAGAATGAGTGTATTATCTGAAACAGCAAACTCCCATGTCTCCAAACATAGCAGTAATTCCAGTAGAGACGTTATTTTCTCTTTGAAATCCCTAAGGACAGTCTGCATGAGACATCAAATGCAAAAGTTTTCAATATGAGAAAAGCATAGTTTTATCACTGTAGGAACAGAAAGGTTGGCACAGCACCAGAGCTCTACTCATCCATTTAGGCAGCCTTGGGATCTGAGGTCAGGAGACCTGAGACAGTCCCTGCTCTGAGCTGGGGATTCTCAGAATTCTGAGAACTGAGCCTCTCTCAGTTTCAGTTTTCACATCATCAAGTCGGGATAATAAGAGGACACCTACCTCATAGTATTATCGTATGAGCTAGATATGTTAAGAAGTGGACCTAGTGTGACAGGCACAAAACATCATCCAATTAGAAATTGCCACAAGAGACACCAGGATAAATGAGTCTTTTAGAATATTTGAAGCGTAACTCCCCTGAACATCCTCCAGAGGGCGAAGGAAGGACCCATTTATGAGCACGTCAGTTTATCTTCTCTTTGAACTCTTGAAACAAACCTGTGGGGCAATATTCTTCTTATTTAAGAGATGAGGGAAGAGGCAGGAGCAGTTCCTTTGCCCAGAGCTACACAGTTGGAGGCAGCAGAGCTGGGGCCTCACCTCAGCCCTTTTGACTCCCAAAGCTCCTGACACCCAGCTTACTCCCCCAAAGCTAGGGAGGGAGGGGCAGAACTGAGAGGAGTGGGTGAGGGAAGGAGAGTGAGGTCGGTCAGTGGCAGAGCAGGGGTCAAAAACAAGGCAAGGACGTGGGAAGGCTTTCACAGGAGAGTCAGGAGATGGTCACTGCCAGAGAATCCGGGCAGGGGTACTTAAGTCTCAGTATTAAGAGTTTAGAAGAAAAGGACTAAGTTATTTATTACTTTATTTGAGAAAATAATTTAATGATTAATTTTCAGAAAGCCAAGGTACAAAAAAAA
>NW_025794291.1:9625-12187 GCF_021613505.1 Equus quagga | reverse complement strand
TCTCCTTCCTGGGGGCACAGAGGAGTGAGCAGAAAAGCATGCTGGAGGGCACAGTGTGCACAGAGGGCCCCCAAACCTGTGCCCCACATGGAGAGCAACTCCCTGCAAGCTGAGTGTCTGCCAGCCAAGGAGTGATGTGGGCATCCAGGGAAGAGACTGAGGGAGGAAGGAAGGAGCCGCTCCTCTTCAAAGGGGCACCTGCTCTCAGTTGCTGAGGGACCCTCAGTGTTTCTGTCCATGGAGACCAGTCCCAAACACGCTGGAGCGCAGGCCTTCCCCAGACCCGGGGCCGTCCTCAGAGAAGCCAAGAGGACAGCCTGTTCATCCCTCGCCATGGGGCAGGACTTCTGGCCAGCCATCTCTTAGAGCCTCTGAATTACTGAGCATCGAATATAAATATAAAAAACAAAGTAACTTGTGTTCTTTATAGCAGATTTAAAAACACAGAAAAGTATAACAGAATGATAAGATAACCCTCCACTTAGGAATAAACACTTTTCCCCCCACATTTTACGACAAATTTTGAACATCCAAAGCAGTTGGCAGAATCCCACAAAGACCTCCCAGGCTCTCGCCTCGTGACGCTGCATTCGCGAGCCCTCCGGTCTTTACACACCTCTCTCCATCCCCCCACCCCGGCCTCTAGCCGTCCTTCCATTTCCCTTATGTTTTCATGCATTGCAAACTAAGTTGAAGACAATTTTAGCATGAATACTATTAATTAGTGTAAAATAACTTTTTAAAAAGCTTTTAGTATAGAAATGTTCAAATACACGAAAGTGGAGAAAAATAGTATAACTATACGAGAGCACGCATCTCTTAGCCTCACCAACTGTCAACATTTTTCCAATCTTGTTTCATCTATCCCTCACCTTTTTTTATGAAAAATCACGAGTTTTCTAAAAGTAAGTTTTACTTTAAATTGTGAAAGTAACACACACTTGGAATCATCGGGATAATAATTGTCAGGCATTTGATGGATGCTAAACTATGAGTAAAAGCTTGGTGGGGAATAGGATATTCACACAGAACATCACTCAGAAATTACTTACTAATGACATGGGGCCGACCCGGTGGTGCAGCAGTTAAGTGCGCACGTTCCGCACCTTCTGCTTCGGCCAGGGTTCGCCGGTTCGGATCCCAGGTGCGGGCACGGCACCGCTTGGCAAGCCACTGCTTGGCTTTATATGTGGCAGGTGTCCCACATATAAAGTAGAGGAAGATGGGCACAGATGTTAGCTCAGGGCCAGTCTTCCTCAGCAAAAAGAAGAGGATTGGCAGCGGTTAGCTCAGGGCTAATCTTCCTCAAAAAAAAAATTTACTTATTAATGACAGAGGGAACAATTACCTCCACACTGGAGGACCTGGCAGACACTACCCTAACCAAGAGGTCAAGGTCAACAACACCAGTGATGAGAGAAGCCGACTTTGGGTGACTCCTGATAGGATGCACAAGGACAAACACAGCGTCACTGCTGTGAGATCCCAAACCTGCGCAGCATGGAGCTAATCACGGGAAAACATCAGACGAACCGAAAGCAGAGACAATATACAAAGCAACCGTCTACGCACGTTTAAAAAATCAAGGTCATGAAAAAAAAGACAGGCTGAGGAATCATTCCAGGGCAGACGGAAAAGAGAGATGTGACACCTGAAGGCAGTGCGAGGTCCTGGTTTGGGTGGTGGATCGGGGGAAAGTAACGCAGAGGATGCTGTTGGGACACATGGCAAAGTTTGAATATCATCTGAGTTTGACCACCATAGAGAAAGCCCTTGATCCTAGGATCTTAGGAGATCACACTGAAGTAATTGCGGGTGAAGGGCATGAGGTCTGCAGTCTATGCAGGGATGGCTCAGAAGGCAACTTCCCATACATGTACATATGATGTATCACTATGTATAACCGGAACATATTATATATAACATAACTTAAAACATTTTTTTTAGGAAGATTAGCCCTGAGCTAACATCTGCCACCAATCCTCCCCTTTTTGCTGAGGAAGACTGGCCCTGAGCTAGCATCTGTGCCCATCTTCCTCTACTTTATATGTGGGACACCTGCCACAGCATGGCTTGCCAAGTGGTGCCATGTCCACACCCAGGATCCGAACCGGTGAACCCTGGGCCACTGAAGCGGAACATGCGAACTTAACCGCTGCACCACTGGGCCAGGCCTATATATAACTTATAATGTGCAATATATAATATATTATTATACCATGCATTATTACAAAGAGTGAGGGAGAAAACAAAGGTCATAAAATGTTAACAACGGGTGACTCTAGGTGAAGGCTATAAGAATGCTGTTTTTTTAATTCTTGTAAACTTTCTGTAGGTTTGAAATTATTTCAGAATAGAACATTTAAAGGTAACACGTGCACACAGCAGAGGTTCCAGCTGCTCACATGGCACGTGCAGGGAGGCAGGGGCCCCACCACCCAGGCCCCAGGCCCTTGTCCGCTCACGGAGGCAGCCTCATCAACCCGCTCACGGGCAATCTTGGCATCTTTTCCAAAATACGCATAGTTCTGTATCCTGCCCTTTTTGTGTAACATCATCTCA
>NW_025794291.1:7664-9615 GCF_021613505.1 Equus quagga | reverse complement strand
GAGCTGCTGAGTGAGGGCCGCCCGGCTCCCTTGCTGTCAGGCACATCCTGAGATGTGTTCTGGGACTCCTGGAACTCCCCAGTGGTCACCACTCAGTAGTGCACCCTGCACGGCCCCTCTTCTTCCTCTCTCACTGCCCTACATCCACACAGCGCTTTCTGGGACCACTCAAATGTGCGCCCATGATGGGTGTCCAAACTAAGACACTGAACCACCAAATCTCTCTCCCCACTCCTTCCCTCTCTCTCTCTCCCTTCCTCCTTCCCTCTTTGGGCTCCCTCTCTCATTAAGCCAGTTGGAGTCGATGTTCTCCACGTGCAACCAAAGAACCCTGATTAACACTCTGACAGTGACGATAACAACTAGCTTACAGCGTTTTCCTCTAAGGTGAGACAGTGTGCGCAGTCCTCGCCCTGTGCCTGCTGCACGGCAGACGTGGCCTCCTGCTCTGCTCCAGGCCCCTGACGGAGACAGCGAGCCTTTCAAGCGGACAGCTGGGAAGGGCCTCCTTGTGTGGGTCTGCGGACGGGTTTAGGCTGCCTGGCTAGACATATGCCATATACACACGCCCCCTTACCTGCCACAGCAGCTCAAGTACCCACAGCAAAGGTCATTCTTTTCAGTTAAATCCTCTTCTCAAAGCCAACCCAAATGCGAGGGGGCACCCAGCACTTCCGTTGAACTTCCCACGCTCATCACAATACACTTCTCGAGGACTCGTCCTGTGCTGAGCTCCACGATCTGCCAAAGGGAGGAGTAGCGCCCCCTCCAGGTGCTGACAGCACTGTCTTAAGTTCAAGACTCACACAGAAATGTGTGCAAATCCTAATTATATAGCTCAATGAATGTTGAAAAGCGAACAACTTGTGTGACTACAGCCCACATAAGAAACAGAACGTGACCACGCCCCAGAGCCCCCTTCACCCCATCCCTGTCTTTCCCGAGGGTGATGGTTGTCCGACTGTCCACCCACAGGTGAGTTTTGCCCAGTTTTGAACTTTGCTTCAAAATGAAGTCGCACAGTGGATGCTCTTTCACGTCTGACTTCTGCTGGACGTTACGCCTGGAGAGCGATCTGTGTTGCTGTGCACCGGGAGATGGTTCACTTCCATCGCTGGAGAGGACTTCATCGGGGGATGCGGCACAACGCACTTGCCCATTTCACGGCACGTGGGTGTGTGGTTGTTTCCCGTTTTCTCCCACTGTTAGGAATAGTGCTGCTTTGGCACTTTGGTTCTTTGTTACTATAACGAGACTGTAGGATCCACAGAGGGAGAAATGAGACCAAGTGTTTCACCGTCATTTCTCCCTATTCTGTGCAGTACCACAAACTACCCCGGTGTCACCTGTCCCCACTCTGGCCCTATGCCAAAAGGTGGAATTCTCCCATTGTCTGAAGTGGGCCTGGGTTCCAGAGCTCGTGTGGCTTCCTCAGCAATGTCAAGCGGTCACCTGCTCCTGTAGCTGAGTCTCTGTGAGCAGGACCAAGTGGCCCTGTTGAGAGAGGGGCTGGGAGGAGAGAATCCCGTCGTCTCACTTAGGACCAGAACTGTGGACAAGTGGTGACATCTGTGGTAGTTAGGAATTATATCCAGCTGCAAGCAGCAGAGCACTGGAAAATCGTGGCTGAGACAGAAGGTTTGTTTTCACAGGTCACAGAAGGCAGGGGCTCCCAGGACCAGGATGGTGGTTCTAGAGCATCATCAGGAACCCACAATCCTCTGTCCTTCCCTTCTGCCAGATTTAGAGTTTGGCTCCATCCTCAAGGTCACAAAATGGCCTCTACAGTGTCAGCCATCACGTATATATTCCAGGCAGGAAGAAAAAGAAAGAAGATAAAGAGGGCACACACGAGCTTTTTTTGGAGCTTTTCTGGAAGTCCAGCCCAAGAACACCTACTTCTATATCCTTAGCCATCCTTATTTACCAGGGAAGTGGGAACTGTAGTCTC
>NW_025794291.1:6846-7654 GCF_021613505.1 Equus quagga | reverse complement strand
GAGGTGGGAAGCCACACTTTTGCAGGCCCCTTCCCGCTCCCACCTTCCAAGACTCTGTATCCAGTCGCAGAGGGCCTGGCAAGCATCGTGACCTCAGTGAGGACAAAGTGTTTCAAAAGGATGGAGACACCAGACTCCTGGGCATCTGAGATCCTCCAAGAGGACTTCCTACTGCCCCTCGACACTCTCTGCCTGTCTCACAGTATCCCTCATGAATGGTCTTTTAGTCTCTGCTTGCCTACCTCCAGGGACAGGGCGCTCACCACCTCTCGAGGTCACAGCTCTAATCATTTGAAAGCTTGTCTCTATACTGAGCCAACATCTACCTCTGCACTGGCCTGGCTTTGCCATCTAGGAGGTAGTGAAAATCCTGTTCACATGGGAGAGCTGAGGCCCAGGCTATGTGACCCCTGAGCTGTCACTGTCCATCCCTCAGCTTTTCTTAGACTGCTGAGCTGCAGACAGACCAGCCACACAGTTCGTCACTTCTTCCTCCTACTGCCCCTCGACACATATACGTTCTCTGCCTCTAAATGCACCAGGCAGCTTTGAAAGCATTCACGTGTCACGTGAATACAGTTACATAAATATTACGGGTGCATGATTTTAGGGATCACAAGTGCTGAGGTTCCAAGGTGAAAAGAGTCTGTCTTTTTTTGGAAAAGATATTTGAACGTGGGACATTTTCAGGAAAAAGAGTGACAGGCGTAGGTGGTTCTGTCTTGGAAACCCGCCTTTCCTGGCTTCTCGGCTCAGCGGGGCCGCCGGGCTCCATCAGTCGCAGATGTGGTTGTTCTCTCCCGGCTCT
>NW_025794291.1:6522-6836 GCF_021613505.1 Equus quagga | reverse complement strand
GAGAGCGGGCTTGTCCTGTGACCTTAGAGGGTCCTTACAGGGGGACCTTAGAGACAAGCATGGGAAGACAGAGAGACCTCCGCGTGGAGCTCCTGGCCTAGCAGGGGAACAGACCACTAGCGCCAACTGTCACTGCGGTGGCCAGAGCCCTGAAGGAGGGCTGCACAGAAGGCCGACACCTCATGGGGGCGCATTCGTTCTAGTCTGGGAAAGAGGCTTCCCAGAGAAAAGAACTTGCTTATTTTTACTTTTTTATTGTACAAAGTAGGCCCATTTTAAGTACACAACTGGGTGAACTTCTACTGATGTGTATA
>NW_025794291.1:0-6512 GCF_021613505.1 Equus quagga | reverse complement strand
GTTCTTTTCATGAAAATAGTAAATTTTATTTTATACATATTTTACCACAATCAAAAAACCCAAAAAACAAAACCCCAAAATACCTGGAGAGTGGCCAGCCCTGTGGTGCAGTGGTAAGCTCGCGTGCTCTGCTTCGGTGGTCTGGGGTTCACAGGTTCAGATCCTGGGTGCAGACCTGTGCACTGCTTGTCAAGCCATGCTGTGGTGGCATCCCACATAAAATAGGGGAAGACTGGCACAGATGTGAGCTCAGCAACAATCTTCCTCAAGCAAAAAGAGGAAGACAGGCAACAGATGTTAGCTCAGAGCCAATCTTCACCCACCTCCCCCCCCAAAAAAAACACCTGGAGAGATTTCTCCACTGTAAGCCGGCCCTGCGGAGAAAGGCTTTACAGTGCTGTTTCGGTCAGTTCACACAACCTCTGTGAAAGACACGTGCACGGATTCAGGCGCACTTTACACCTGAGAAACTGACTCAGTGGGAGGTGGGATCAACACGGCTGGTAGACGGCAGAGCTGGGACTGGGTTTTGAGCCTGACTCCAGACTTTGTGCTGTTGCTACTATTTATAGTAGGAAGATTTCCTTTTCCCGCCTCCCAAGACCACCCACCGCCCCATAAAGAGTCAGCCGGCACCGTCCTTCAGGGAACCGGCATTTCCGACCCCTCTGGGAACTCCCAGAGGGAACAGGATTCCGCAGGTGGCGGGCGGGCTGCTGTGGCCCGACCGGCTGCTGCAGGCGCCCTCCCTCACTCTCGGGGTGCACACTGCCCTGTGGTCACACGTGCCGACGCGCACCACGGATTCGGCAGCAGAGCCACTGACAGGCGAGCGCAGGGGGTCGTGGTCCTGCGCCCCGGCTTGGCGGCGACGACCCCTTCCCCTGGTCAGAGCCCTGTGTCCCTGAGAAGCGTCCTCACTGTCACCGCCGTTACCGCGGTGCATCGAACAACATGAACTCTTGGAAGCCTGCACCCTCGGAAGGGAGAGAGAACTCGTCACACCCCGTCTGCGCCTGGGGACAGGTCCCCTGCAGAGGGAGGGCTGCTCGGCGCCGCAACCAAGGCCTTGTCGCTCACCCCTCCGCGTCGGCGTCCCCGCCCTCCCGGAGGCAGCGAGCCCGGCGGGGCGGGTGGCGCTCGGGCCGGGGCGGGGAGACAGGGCGGGGCTCTGACCGGGGCGGGGGGGCCGGGGCGGGGCTCCGGCCGGGGCTCGCTGTCTGCTCATCACTGGTGGTTACTTTCTGCATCCTCCCCTCGTCAAGACAGCTCAGAACAAAGAATCGAGAGTTATCCAGCTGCGACATGGTACTTGGTGGGCACAAACCCAGACTAACTTTCGTATGTCATTTTAGATCAGAAAAGAAGAAGGTCTTTTTTCTGACAGTCTCCTTCGAGCTCGCTCCCTCAGTGCTCATTTCCCATTTGTGGCTTTGTCATCACTGCCTTCTTTAAATAACCTGCCTCTTTAAATGGCCAGTCCCTCCTTTATCAGCCCACACCCCAGCCACAAAATCCAACATTTTAAACCTTTGTCAGAGATAGGCAAGGTTGAACAAAGGTTAGCAAATGTTCCTTAAATGATCCTGTAATACAGGAGATGCAGTCAATTGTATAACTTTCTAAAAGTCACAAAAGTTAACCAAACAAAAACACTTTGTCCCAAAGAAGCACTGGTGTTCAGAGACACAAGGTCACAGAATCCCACTGAGGTCTCTACCCAAAGACTCGCTAAACGTGGCCACAGAAGGAAGGACAGACCCTGCAGACCGCACATGGCAATTTCTGCATTTCTGCACATGCCAGGAATGGAGGTCATTCAGTGGTACCCTTCAGAAACTTGGGATCAAAGGAGTGAAGACAATGGCCCCTGTGTGCGTGTGAAATGACTGGTAGACAGTGCGGCCTCCGTGCTGTGGCACACAGCTTGTTACACGCGATGCTGTCCACACGTTCAGTGAAACAAAGGACTTTCTCTTCAATTTTTCCAATACGCTCTAAAATGATTTCACTTTTGGAGACCTAAGTTATGCGTGTGTCATGCATCTGAAAATGCACAAAAACCTCGGCAAAGTAATTCTGCAGGTTCCATTTCTCTGCTGGATTTGAGACCTTTGTGGCTGGGGGAGGAGTCACTCTGCTGTGGCCCCAGGAGTCGTGTCACACCAATGGGATGTATGGAGATGCTTTCCTCCCAGTACTGCTTCCAGTTCCTGCTGCTGTCGCCGAACATCAGGAGGTAGCTGGTCACCAGGTCGGACCTCCCGGACCCGCCCTGAGTGGCCACCGTGGTGACCTCCGCCCTCTCTCCAAGGTCGATCTGCAGCCACTGGTTCTTGTCAGACACGAGCAGCATCCAGCCCCCGGCTCTTGTTGGGGGTGAGGAAACAGGACGGACACAGGAAGAGGAGGAAATGTTAGAATGTGTCTGGAAGGAGGTGAGACCCAGGCGAGAACGTGTGCATCTCTAAACCTAGAATGAATGCCCTCATGATTATATGCATCACATAATGAACGACTGAATGGAATCATCTGTGTGCTGCCAGGGCATGTGACTTCCTCACACTGGAGGCCAGGTGTCCACTGAGGGTCCAAGTGCTCCATGTGATGGATGGACACCCAGTGAAGCCCCTATACTCTCAGAACCAGTGTCTCCCTGGCCTTCGTGCTGGGGTGCTCACCATCGAGCCTTAACACTTTACAGGACTCGTCGGGGTGCAGCTAGCTTACGGTGCAGCCAAACATCTGTCTGAGACACAAGGATCCTAGGAGCCCTGCTGCAAGGAGTTCCCAGACTCTGGGGAAACTGAAATCAGGGCATCTGAAGCAGGATCAGGAGCTCACTCAGGGGTGGCGCTGCTGGTGAGATCCATGGGGGGTTGGGGGAGGCATGACAGCAGAAGGAACCATGGCAAATGCCCTGCAGGGCAATGAGGGGGGCCTCACGGAGCAAACTGCACCTCAGCATCCTGCACAGAGAACTGATAGATGGCAAAGTGACAGAGGGCAAGAGGAGGAACAGCAGCAGGAGAGCACAGAGCCCGGTGCTCCCCTTCACCCCAGCCCTGAGCAGAGAACCTGGGGGGACAGAGCGGGATGCTGTGGGGATGACACAGAGGCCAGGGGAGGGGCGGGGAGCTGACCCGTGAAGTGGAGCCCACCTCAGGCCCACACCACACCATTAGGGCCAGAGCCAGGCTCCAAGGTGTGACCCCGATCCTTCAGGAATGAAGGTTTGGGTCACCCCACCAGGCAAAGACCATGACCAGCTGAGGTACTTACAGGCGTAAAGGGAATACAGAGTGGGAGGTGGAAGACTCTGTTTATGATGGCAGCTATGACCACGTGACCCCAGTCACAGACATGAGGACTGTAATCATCACGAGTGTTTCCTCCTTATTTTGTCATGAATGTCTGTCTGTGTGTGTGTACATAGATAGATGGATACAGATAGATAGATGATAGATAGACAGGCAGATCAATTAAGCTAACGTATTTGTTTTCTTCCCTTTCTTATTCCATTATCATCTAATGTAAGATGTGTTAATAACAGTCAATTTTATGTTCTAGCATTTAGGTTACGGGACATCAAAGAGAAGAGCGAGTGTCACCCAAGGACTCTGCATCCTTTTGTGGGGAAAAGGTTAACGCGTTTTTGGTTATACAAAAGACAGTAATATCATATTAGGTGAAAGCATGCCTTTGTTACTGTCTTTATTAGGGGATTAAGTATGGCTTAAGGAGATTCAAAAGGGTGCCAAGTTGACAAGGCATGGACCATAATGGTTAGTTTTGTGTATCACCTTGGCTAGAATATGGTGACAGCTATTCAGTCAAACACTGATCCAGGTGTTGCCATGAAGGTGTTTGCAGATGGGATCAAAGTCAACATCAGCTGACTTGAGGGAAGGGAGATTATGCTGGATAGTCTGGGTGGCCCGGGTCCAATAAGCTCATAGGCCTCAAGGGCAGCACTGAGTCTTCTCTGAGGAAGAAGGAATGCCACCTGTGCAGAGCGGCTGCAGCCTGCGCCCAGAGCTCCAGCCTGCCCTTCCTGGACTTGCCCGGCCAGTCCGCATAGTCATGAAAGCTGACTCCTTGTGATAAGTCCACCTGTGGTCACTTTCTACTGATTCTGCTTCTCTTGTTGAACCTTGACTGTTACAGAATAGGAGGACTCAGCACTGTGTACGATGCCTCTTCTCCCCATGTCGGCTGTAAATTCAATGACACCAGCGTGGATGTCGGGAAGCCCCATGTGGAAAGGGCGATGACGGAGAATTAGAGGGAAGGGATGGGTGAGACCTGGTCCCTGAGTCTCCCAGAGTAATGAGAAAAATGAGCAGCTTTCAGAAACGTGAAGTAAAAGCCAGGCAGGCACTCCTCGCCCCATCACCAAAGTGCACTTATATTAGGTGTGGGATTGTGAATTATTCTACTTTGTACCTTCTGCAGAGACCAGCAGAGTCTTCACAGAGGGTATAAACAAACACACGGACAATGTAAAACTGGCACCAGATGAGCCGGGTGTTCACAGTCGTCCCCGTCGTGTAGTCTGTCTGCCTGGGCTCATCTTGGGGAAGATGGAAGCTCATAGGCAGAAAATCCTGCGAGTTCCCCTCAAGGGAAAGTGAGATGAGTCAAGTGTTGCCGTGGATCCTCCTCTCATCCTGCAGCTGCTCCTCAGCTGTCAGCTGTCAAAGGCGACTACCGTAGGCTGGTTTCCAAGCCTATTATATGAAACATGCTTACACGGCCCAGAGCAGTCAGAAGTCCTTCAGCTTCTCTGTAGAACAGCTTCAATTCAAAACCAATCATGTTACTTATGAATATGTGCTATCATGTTATTTCGGTAGAATTGTTAAGTCATTTTTCAAATGGACTTAAAAAACCATCCAAAGTTCAAGTTTTATATACGCATAGCTTAATATGAGAGAAATAAGGCATATTGAGATTCCTCTTTAACAGGCATAGAGAATAAATATTAAAGATAGTATCAAAAATCATTATTTTCATTATGACTGCTATGCAGATAGTCAGATAGAAAATCCTCACAAAAGAACACGGCACGAGGTCTGAGTGAGTGATCTGAAGGAGGAGGGAACCTGCATTGAAGGTGGACTTCTGGTCTCCAGGCTGGTGGCCAATGCACACGCCGAGGTGTGGACAGATGCTCAGGTGGAGCAGAGGGTGTGTAGACCAGACAGTGGCTGACAGCGTCCTGAGCGCCTGGCTCCCAGGCAGAGCCCCTCAGCATGGACGTCTCACCCACACAGTAGGCAGCAAAGTTTGGCAACTGCATTATCTAAGTAGAAAAAAATGAGGAGAGCAATGTGCAGCCTCAGCTAATCCAGTCATTAGTTGTATTAATAGAGGCCACGGTGGTGGGGCTGCCTCTGATATTACTTCTGTATCCTTTTTGTTTAAATGCAGACTGTGTCTGTCTCTGCCCTTGTCAATTTTCAACACAGCAGCCAAGGCGGCTACATCCTCACAGGGACACCCCTGCTCTGCTGAACCCATGCAAGGACTGTGTCTGTCCAGGAAATGTCCCCAAGTTGCCTGAACGGCCATTCTCTCTGATGCTACGCTGGCCGGGCCTGGCGGCCCCCACACACATTCCTCCAGGTCCTCACTGGGATTCTACCTGCTCCACCCAACACGCACCCTGTCTCCATCCCCGCTGGTCTCTCCCCACCCAGGAGTGACAATAAATGCCTGTTATCTAAGACACTGCACTGGGGCGGGTGGTTACTTAGCATCATTGTGGCAACAGCCGACTAACACTCACGTGTGCAGCCCCCAAGTGCAGGGGTGTTGGTGCCCCTCTGGCACCCTCCACTGGTGGGCGCTGGGAGACCTTCTCCCTGTCAATCGGCAATTCTGAGGGTGGTTCTCCTGGCTTCTCAGCAGGTCCAGGAGGCTGGAGCCCAGGGCCAGGAGCTGGGATTTGCTTGAATGCAGCACACCATCTACTGGACTTCCCCACCTCTGTCTGGCTCTCTTCTAACCTTTGCTCCCTGGGGTCGCCTCTCTAGAAGGCATCGTCTCAGCCCAGATTCCGGGCTGGAGCACTGAGGGCAGAGCCCCAGGAAGGGACTGTGCAGGTGGGCACCCTGCTCAGGGGCTGACAGGGCCCTGGCCCCTGGAAGGTGAGGTGGTGATCACCCCGTCATAGGTGACATCCCATTTACAGAGAATCTCGGTGGAGGGAGTGGGAGGGGAGCCTGGGTTTCCTGGTGATGTAGACGGCTGGGCAGGTGAAGGGGCGGCGTGGTGGAAGACTGTGGAAGGCAGTTGCAGAGCCTTGAAGACAGAGCATGGCATCCCTGGGGGCCTGCCGTGAAGGCTGAACAGCTGCAGCTGCTCCCCTGGCATGGCCAGCGTGTGGCTGAGCTACGGGGTGGTGGCTGTGGGCCCTCACGGCCCTCCACATCGCGGTCAGTACCCACAGGCAGTGAGGGCGCCCGGAGCCTGGTCAGGGAGGTTCAGACAGGCGCCCCTGGAGTCCT
>NW_025794290.1:0-22119 GCF_021613505.1 Equus quagga | reverse complement strand
AAAACTCTCTAAAAGTGGATGTGTTTGGCTGTGTGACTTTGGCAGCTAAAGGCACACTTTTGAGGTAATAAAAAGAAATATTTCTGAGGACCGTATTTTGATTCTTACCTCTATAATGCCGTAAACGTAAAGCTGTATTCCAATAATACTTTTTCCGGATAACTCAAACATTTTCCCACAATTATAAATAAAGCATTTTTCCTAAAGTCAATTTTATTTCTGGTTAACTGACAGAACTAAAATTACCCACTGTAGTCAGACAAATAACCTCCATACTTTGAATTTTTCCCTACTAACTTACTAGTACATCCTAGAACTTGCCGTGCACGACCACAGAGTTCAGAGAACGGCCTGCCCCTGGACAGTTACAGCTATGGTGACACAGAAGTGCAGAGCCAATGCCATCACGGGGAACCCGGAGCTCCAGAGAAACCCGCCTACCACCCACCCCCACACACGCTCCCCACGCAGCGGGAAACGGAGTCACGTGCCGGGACAAACAATAAAGGCTGTCTCCACACAGCCAAGTGCTCAAGCATACCTCCTGCGAATTACAAAATAAATTTAGAAAACAAGGGTGACCCAAACTTGGGCCAATTTGAATAGTTTGTGACCCTACAGGAACCATGAACTTCCAGGGACGAGGACCGAGGCGCACTGCCACAAACCTTACGGATTTTATTCCAGCATGTGCAAGCGTGTGCACTAGAACACGTCAGCAAAATCTAACGGACACATTTTTCCTGGCAGGGCTCCAGGAGGCAAAAGGCCTGGCTGGGATACGTTTCACAAAGGCAAATGGCAATTACCCAAGTTACTTTAAAACATTTTTATACAGTTCAAAGACAGCAACGTTCAAAGCACGTTTTGCTGTTCAATGGTGTCTGCGGATTTCCATTCACTGGGACCTGAAAGACTGAGTATTCCTAGGGCATGGTGAGCAATAACAGAAACAATGGCACTTCGCCTGAAATAAAACCAGCAGTGGGCCAGTCAAGAAGATTAGCATGATTCTGAGAAGAGAACGAAAATGAGGCAGGGTTCACAAAAGGGAACCCAACCGGCAACTCTACAGCTAAAGGCACGTGGCCTCTAGGGGAGAGGGTCCCCGGGCCCCAGCATGGTCCTGGGGGCGCACTGTAGGTCCGGGTGCCACACCAATGAGGGTGTCTCAGGGTACTTGAGTGGCCAGACGACCTTTCCTATCGTCAGACTGACCACAGAACCCACCAATCGTCAGCCTGTCGCAAGGCCCAGCTTTGCCATCTGACCACTGGCTCTCGCCCATCTTCCCCATTCTCAAGTTCAGAGCTTCCCTCTGGGACTGCTAACTGCCCCTTGTTGCAGAGGGCGGTTCAGTTTCAGTTTTCTGTCGCCAGTTCACTGGGATACTGTCTCTCCTTACCTCGTTCATCTACTTAATTCTGGTTGACATACGGTCAACCAACACACAACCTGCTCCCGATCAGAACGAAGCCAGAGAAACACGCACACACTATTCCTCCATGCCCCTACCCCGGGGCATCGCAGCCTCTGAGCACCTCTGCAGAAAATGATCACCCTGCTATCACCTATTTTCAGAGTCAAGACAAATCAGAATCAAAATTTAATAAACAGGCCACAAAATCACGAGTCTACTTAAAATAAAAATACAAAATCTACTGGAGGAGGAAAAAAGGGGCAACACAGTGAATATTTCCTGACAGATCATAGCCCGCACGGCAAACTCTGAATGCTGGTGATCAAGTCGGAGCGGTGGCTGCAATTACACACTCAGTTCTCCCTATTTTAGGATGGCTGGCACTGTTGCCAGTGCTTTACATGTGTTTATGTAGCGACAGATGTGTGTCTAACACTCACAAAGCCGTGTGAGGCGCGTACCGCTGCACTCCCATCTTAGAGGAGGAAACGGGGAGTGCAGCAAGGCTAAGCGGCCCCTCCCCCCAGAGCTGACGCACTGGAGCCGGACTCGGGGCCCCACGCCCGGCAGGGAGCCCTCCTCGTCAGACAGCTCTCCGGGGGACGGGAGCCTCCCCTGAGTCCTCTCCCCCTTCCTGAGCAGAGGCTCTCAGCCCCCCAGGAAGCACCGTCTGTTAAAAGCTTTAGGTTAACCTTTCAGAAGGTAATATATACACACAAATAGATACTACATTTATTAAATAAACATTAGTTAAAAATCAGGCACAACCGAGAAGTGTTCAGTGAGATGGACGAATAATGAAAAGCTTACTTTTTTTGAAGTTTTCGGTTTTTCTCCGCCTGTCCTCCCAGTTTGCTGAGTCCCAAGGCATCCTGAGCTGAGTTTTCGGTCTCTGAAACACCAGCTGTGAGGGCCCAGTGGTTGAAACAGCGAGAGAAATCAACACAGCCGCATTAGGTGAATTCAGAAACAGGTGGAAGAGCACTTGCAGGCAAAGAAAACCTCTAAAGGCTAAGTTTCTGACTAGGCAACCAAGGCACGAGAATGCTCGAGAGACAGTGAGCCCCTTCTGTCTGGGACGCCAGGTTGTTCAGGGCCAAAGAACATCCACCGTGGCTCTCTGGGTCGCATGTGTCCCAGAGAAAACATACGCCTCCTGAGCTTTCACTCCCTGAGAACGCCCAGCGTCTTCGACAGACCGCCCGTGGGAACAACTGGGGGCACACAGTAGGCACACACACGGCAGGCCCCCCGCCTCCATCCTAAGGGTTAAGAATGTTTGCTGGAAGCCACCCACCTTGTCCTAATGACTCCTTGCCAGCATGTCCAGGTCGGCCCTTTTCTTTCTTGCCAAACAAGCGGCCGATGGAGGACTTGATGCCCTTCTTCTTGGGGGCTTTGTGGAGCGAGTCCTGGCTACTATTACTACTGCTGGGGTTGCTCACGGGACCGTCCTGTGAGCCTGTGGAGCTTTGGGGACAGAAAACGATCTTTAATGAGCGCCCTCGTCCCAACACAACGTTCCATTCACATGCACTAGAACACTCCACGCTTTTAATACTTGCTCTTCCAACTACACGAGCATTCCAAGTCTCCTCCAGGCATGTCTCCTTCGCAAAATGCATCGCGTGTAGAAACGAAGGCTCCCAGCCATCCCACCACGGAGAACCGTTTCTGAGGAGCTGAGGCTCTGAGCCGGAGCTCTCCTTCTGAGAAGGCTTCCAGTCCGAACCATGGAAGGCAGAGAGCACCTTGAGCCCACCTGAGGGCCGCCCCTCGGCTGTGAAGATGCTCTCCCAACTGGAGGCCTGACCCCAGCGCCCCAGCAACCTCCCCAGTGCGACCATCCCTGCCGCGAAACAAGAGCCACAGGGCCTACTGCAGAGGCGGCGAGGATGGACACCTGCACCCGCCACCGAGGGCTGCCAGGGCGGGACAAAAGCACAGCCCGTGATAGTTTGACACAGGAGCACACTAGTCACCCACCGGCTCTAATGGTCCCTGTGGGGAGGCGCTCGGAGCGCTGGGGACGAGGTGGGGCTCTCCACAGCTCAGAGGCAGAGAGCGCATCCGAGCAGCAGGACACGGACGGTCCTGCAGAGCAACGGTCAGAACACGCCACATACTTAGCAAATGCTCCACAAGAAGAGAAAGTTCTCACAATAGTCAATTTGCAGACTCTGAAGACATGAAGGCTTTCTAAGATTGCTGGTATCACTGAACTCCCCTCTTTCTAAACTCACTTCGCCCAAACAGACAGCATCTTCTGCTGGGCTCACCTGAGCTCCCAGGGCAGCCCGAGGGCATCATCTAAATCAACTCAACTCAATTAACCGGTATTTCTTTAAAGTCATCATTCTGACTTTTTTCCCAAGAAGAGAGCAATGGATTTCTGAAAGCTGAGCATGGGAAGGCGGTCTGTTTGGAGCTGGGCTAGGGTGGGACGCTGCCCTCCTTACTTCCGTAAGTCCCTGATGTCCTCGTGGCTGACCGTGTGCAGCGCCCCTTTGTGCAGCCTGTCCAGCCGAAGGGACCGCGGGGAGGGCGGGGGCGAGGTTTCACATTTTATTGTCGTCTTGTCGTCTCGTACCTCTTCTAGGGAGGCTGGCAACTGAGGGGTTGAGACCAGTGTAAAATTAGTGAACAACACACTGTGACCAAAAAAACCCCACAACACATAGGCTTTAAATTATAACCATAAACTTATGTGGAAATCCATGACCTATGCTTTCTACTGAGTACAACCAGCCTCGTTTTAGCCCAACGCCACGTTAAAGGACCGTCTTACTTATCAGGAGCAGGAGCACAGAGCAGAGCCCGACTCCTGGCCTACGAGCACCAGAATGAGCGCAGAGACCCGGGCAGGACACACGGGCACTCCTCCTCCTGAGCCTCCTCGCAGCCCGAGGGCCCGCCCGCCCTAGGATCCTAGGCCACCATGAGGACAGCCACTGAAGGGCACCGAGATCTGAACCACGCCCAAAACCTCGTCCTCACACAGCACGCACGGCACTCACTGTCCCTGATGAGGAGCTGAAGATGAACGTGTTTATCTCCTGATGCATTCAGAAGAAACACCAGAGAGGGCAGAAACCTCTTGGGTAAACTGTCCAGAACTTTTTGTTTTGGGAGAAAAAGAGAAATAGCTTGTACCATGATGCACTATCATTTTGAGTAGTGATGCACCTTCCTGGACTCTGTAACAAGTGGAAAAGCTAAAAGGGATCTAACTGCTGCATCCCAGACACGCCTGTCTGTCTCATACGTCTCAACGTGCAGGACGGATGCTATAAACTGAGGTCTTTCTACGCGGTTTAAAAGCAATTTGTTCAAGCTGGCTCAAAGCAGTCCTGGCCTTCCACTGGAAGATCCTCTCCTTCAGACTGCCAGTTTTCCCGTGTCGGGGAACGTGAGGACAGGAAGGAGGCGGTGGGGAAAACGTTAACCCTGGCAGGTCTTACTGATCCATGGGGCTCCGTGGTTAAGGCAGGGCTCGAGTTCTCAAAACGCGCGTGGCAGGCATTTGTACAAACAGCAAGACCTGAGCAGCCAACTTGGGCTTTTTTAATGCGACTGTGTAGAGTATCGCTCCACTGCAGCCCCACAGCGGCTCAGTGACAACCAAGGGGATTAGTGCAAAACGGAGTCGAACTCATTTAAGATAGAACCTTAAGCCGTAGCTGGATAGATTCCGCATGCTCTCCTGATTTCAGATTACAATCTGCAGACAACCAAAGGCTATGACGGCTAGAAACTATCAATACGAAACTGAAACAGGGAGAGATTTCAAACTGAGGTTAAAACAATCACCTATAAAAAACAAAAAAGAACAGGACAGGGAGCAGTCCACGGGACTGAGTTCACTGTCCTCAGCGGAGACAGAGCTCAGGAGGAACGGCCCGCCCCGGCCGGTGGCTGCTCCCATTGTGCCCCCGGGGTGAGGGGCCCTGCCCAGCCTGGGGCCCGCCAGGCTGGGGCCTGCACGCTCTTTCAGAGCTGACTGGAACGAAGCTCCCCGACAGCTGGGGGGTCACGGCGGCGTAGGCCAGGGACGCTGAGGAGGAGGACAGTGCGCGGCCCACGCCGCCCGTGTCTGCACCATGCCTGCACTCCTGCCTTTCATCCTCACCACAGCCCCACAGCAAGGCCCTCAAAGTAGCCAGCCAGCCAGCCCACAGTGCCGTGAGCAACAGAGTCAGGCTGTCCTGCCTGGACGTCAATCAACACGCTCCTTCCTTCCCTGAGAAAGCCTTCCCACCGAGGGAAACACGGATGCGAGTCGGCGGGACTGAGGGCGTGCTGTGCACCGTGGGGCCGGTTATAAGCTCTCAGCTCCTTGCAGATCATGCACGGACGGGCACCGTCTGCGGCCACCCCGAGGAGCGCGCTTCTGTCGTTGTCTTCACTTAAACAGGAGGGCAAACCAAGGCGCAGAGAGGGCGAGCAGCACACCCGGGTCACAAATCATCACTGACAGCGGGCACTTGAGCCTGCGTTTCGCTGAATCGCCACGGTGCTCTGCGCAGCGGAGGGCTCCCACGGCTGCCGCCCAGCTCATGTGCTCTAAGCGCTGCGGTCAGAGGACAGCTGCCCGAGCATCCGAAGGGTGGCCTACGAGCGCAGGATCAGGCAGCTTCTGGGTGGGGGTCCAGGCTATGCACATGGCGTGAAGGTTAGGAGGAAGGCATTCTGGTCAACAGATCTGCTCCCCAGTGCGTGCACGTCCTCCAAGAACAGGGAGGCCCGATTCACGACTATCTATAAGAAGAGGCCCGCTGGCCCCCGCTGTCAGGGACGAGTGAGGAGGTGAGAGAATCTGCAGAGAAGTCAGGCCGTGGGAGAAGCGACTCAGTGTCCTGGTTTTGAAATCAGACCAGTCCACACTGCAGCGTTCCCTAACTGTGTGCCCCTAGGCACAGCACGTGGCCTCTCTGAGCCTCCGTTCCACATCTGTCCATGGGGATAACAACAGTAACCTGCATCTCACGGGAAGTCCATGAGGACGAAAGAGCAGACTCGTAAAGCACTCAGCACAGGGCCTGGCATACAGTAAGAGCTTACCACAGCTAGCTATGTTTTTTTTTTTTTTTGAGGAAGATTAGCCCTGAGCTAACTACTGCCAATCTTCCTATTTTTGCTGAGAAAGACTGGCCCTGAGTGCACATCCGTGCCCATCTTCCTCTACTTTATATGTGGGACACCTCCCACAGTATGACTTTCGCAAAGGGGTGCCATGTCCACACCTGGGATCCGAACCGGTGAACCCCAGGCTGCCGAGGAGCAGAACATGCGAACTTAAGTGCTGCGCCACCAGGCTGGCCCTTCTAGCTATGCTTATTAAAATTAGTTTTTCCCCAAACTAAAATCTGTGGCTCTGCTTCAGTAATTTCTCATTGAAAAAATACTATATCCATTATAAATAAGCATGCAACGATGAGAAGGCAAATGAGTGGAAGAAAGGCATACCCTTACGCCTGTCCCAGCATTCTATGCAAACCACCAGTGACCTGTCTCCAACAGGACAATCATCATTTGTGACATGCCAGGTGAGTGTCAACATGTCCATTTAAATGTGAATGATTCACAGGGCTCATTCTTGCCAAATGATAGGTGCCCGTCAATACTTCAGAGAAACAAAGGAATGTTAAATTACTAAACACTTTACCTTTCTACGATGTTTCCTTAAATCACTAGGCTGACAGACGCATGCAAAGAAATGAAGAGAAACCAGATTTACTGCATACTCTGAAGTTAAAAATTCAAGGATCAGTACAGGTAAATATATTAAAAAGAGAATGACAAGACAGATATAAGTGAGCTAAGATTCAGAGAAAACGTAACTGGAAATGGAACATCTTTTTCACCATGAAATTTAAACAGTAAGTTATTCAAGATTTACTAGAGAAACACTATAAATTGTTACTCAGGGAGATAAAATTCTATTACAACATACACAATTTATTCAAATACGGCATTTTATATAACAAAGGGCCCTGACAGTTGTCTATTCTAAGCCAAACTTCTCTATAACTTAGTTTGCCCTAATGAAAAACAAGTCTCTAAACAGCAATTTAGTTGATGAGGAAGTTATTGCAAGACGTACTATAAAACCGAACAAACCTACTTTCAGTTATTAATCACCTATTCGTCATTAACATAAAATTCTTACCTAGAAACTGATTCAAAATTTCTCAAACATAAATTTATTGATTAAAGCAGGGTACCCTGTGAAAATACGTAAGGCTAAAAGCTAGCAGAATAGCAGGTGGAATCTTCACATTCTATGATTCCTATAAGATATGTGAATTTAAAAAATAGTCTACTAAAGGCATTAATTATGTCCAACAAGTTGATGAGATTTACAGTCTTGAATATAAGCATCAAAACCAAAAGTTATACTGTTTGTGTCAAGTTTCCGTTAATTCTATACTTGGTGGATTACCTCTGTATATATAAAAAATTTCATTTCTGAATTACACAAACCCTACACAGTTTGAATAAAAGCACTCTGATCCATCGATATCATGCCTGTATCCACATCTGTTGTACAGTGACACAGCAGTAAAAACGTATCACTACTGAGGGAAAAATACACTATTTCATGAGAAACGAAGATAATGCAGAAACCCCACTAATGAGCCCCAATGGCCCCCACACACACACACCATGGCCCCAACTGTGGCGGTTCCCTGAGCACCCCGTGGAGGGGGTGTCACAGCGCGGGCTGAGGCCTGGACTAACAGTGACAAAACAAACAGAAGGATGACACAGGAAATCAAAACTAAACACGGAAGCAGACACAGCGTCAGCCGGCACACACAACTACAAAAACAAGGAAAAAGAAAAACAGAACTGTTTTTACAAATTCTCTGAAAGGAAATAAGCAAGAAATTGTCAAAGAGCTTAAAACATCAGCTAATGAGCTAACGATGTAAATTATAAAAATAGTATGTCAAAACACCGCGAAATGGACTAGTTACCACTTCATATGCTACTAAAGTGGTTCGCGGTTGATTTAATTACATGCAGGCTAACAACATAACTACAAACGAAAATGGGTGGTAGCAGAAGAAATGAGAACGGAAGCGCAGTTAGAAAGCAGAACGCTGTCAACATGATTTCATGCATTCACAAAACCCAGACTAAACATGTGAGAAAGCTAGGCACTATTCTTTAGAGCAGCACGCTGTCGCGGTCCCTGCACTTCCAGAGGCTGCGCACGAACGCAGCCCTGCACTTCCCGGGGAGGCCAAGCGGCAGTGCGCTCTCACTCACGCCACCCTGGATTCACCTGCAGAACCGGTGCCAAGCATGCCGCCGAGGGCATTATTAAGAGGACTGATTTAGCTTTTTTTTCAGTTTTTTTTTTGACGGCATATTGTGTACCCTCCAGTCAGGCATCCTGAACGTAAAGACAGACAGCACTGACTCTCTCTGCACATTTTCCTATATGTTACGATGGCTGCTGTATTTACTTTTGTTACACTGTCTATCGCTGGAAAACAAAAATATCCCCCTAGCTGCCGAACCCTGCAGAGCTGACCACGCTCAGAGCTGAACAAGTGAAAACTTCTCTGGAGTTCAGGCATCACCCCAATATTAAAATTAATTTGTCACCATGCTATTGTTGAATGATTAAATATGAGCTGGTTTTAAAAATCTTAAACCTCTGAGCGTAACAAATGTACCTGATTTTCTTCCGGGTTAAAAATAAAGCATATTCCTTGTGTCCAAGACTTAAATCAGGTGTGTCGGGGGCGAGGGGAGACAGCACAAGAAAAGACAAATCCTTACCAGAGTCATGATACCTAGTCTGTCCACCTCCCGAGCTGGGCTGTGCGGAATCCTTCGCGGGGTGGACCGGCCACTGTTCGGAGGAGAGGAGCCAGCGAGCGAGGAGGCAGGGTAGGGGGGAATGGAGCTCATTGATCTAAAACGACCAAGATTGTCTAAACTCCCACTGCCAACTCGACTCTCAATCTCCTCCGCCCGCTGCTCTGTGTTTTCCTTTTCTTCCTGTATCAACCTAAAGTAAAAACAAAACAGTCATCCTTCCTTTATTAGCAAACAGATTAACAGGTTCAGATGAAAAAATCGGTGCTTGCATTACTGTAAGGAAACTCCAATGACGGTTGCTCTAACAATGAACACTTCAGCAAAAACGTTCTACTTTTTCTCTCTTTAACACACGGCTTCGGAACAGCACAAAGTACACCTTCCACTGAGTCTTACCAACTATCTCTGATCACTCGCGTTTGATTTTATTTACGTACCCCACAAGTCTGGAGGGGCTAGTTGGCAACTCTCTTACTGCACAACACGATGTTTGAATTTTACAGCTCCGACATTCCCACTTCTCAGGGCACAGCTGCACATTTACCTATCGGTTTTTTTGACTGGAAACTGGGAACTCTGATATAATCAAAAAATCAATTTACAAAGCAATCAGGAGTTTCCAAACACTTAAGCCTCTAGACTAGACGGAAACAGTGATTTTTTTTTTTAAAGGTTGAGTTCGAACAAAAGCATTATTTGACAGAATTCTCCACCAGCCTCATCTGAATTCACGTCAACCATGCTGCATTAATTTGGAAATTCATAATTAAAGCTCTTCTCTCCTAATGTATAGTGGATGCTTAAACAGCAGTTTTAATATTTGACTATGCAAATCATTACTCTAATATTAAATTAGTAGTAACCTTGCAGTAACCTGTCCAACTAAAGTTCTACTTATATATTCTGAAAGTACTTTCTGTTATTGATACCAAGGCAGTGGACAGAATTTACCATTTATATCAGGTCAACTTGCTACATAAAGAAAAACCCATTTTACTTAGCAATACACTGTGAAAAATAAAAGCTGACGTTTATAATCCTTTCGTGTTTCCCACAGCGATGGGGAAAGGCAGTCTTCCGGGCTCTGCCGGGTTGAACACAGCACACGAACCGTGGTTTACGGAGTCAGACTGCAGGCCGCACACCCCTTCCTTGCAGAGCCTACAGCTCTCCCTGGAGTTAGTTCTGCCCCTCCTTCCCTCCCGCAGGCTCTGCGCAGGAACCGGCACTTGGCGTCTGTGTCAGCTTGACAAGAACAAAATGTTGGCAGCAACTCTGCCCAGACCTCCTGCAGGGTCACTGGCACACAGCTGGTCTCCGTGTGCATGCAGGACCGGACCACGGCTGCCTCAGGCCTGACAGGGCGGATCTTGGGCTCCCTGTCACCCTGCACCCCAGACCTAAGGCCTCTTAATCCCCCCTTGGACAGGCAAGTCTTTGGATTGCACCCCACAGTCGGCCCTTTGTCTTGTAAATTTACTGTTATAACTGCTAAGAGGCTTTAGAAAGAAAACACCTCTGAAACACTGATGAGGTTAAGATTCAAACCATCCTTTGACCACTGTCTTTTTTTTTTTTTTTTTAAAGATTGGCGCCTGAGCTAACAACTGTTGCCAATCGTCGCCTTCTTTCTTCTTCTTCTTCTTCTTCTCCCCAAAGCCCCCAGTACATAGTTGTGGATTCTAGTTGTGAGTGCCTCTGGCTGTGCTATGTGGGATGCCACCTCAACATGGCCTGATGAGCGGTGCTGTGTCAGCACCCAGGATCCAAATTGGTGAAATCCAGGGCCGCCAAAGCGGAGCACGTGAACTTAACCACTCGGCCATGGGGCCTGCCCCTGACTACTGTCTTGTAATGAACCAATTTTCACATTATATTAGTTTAATAGAGAAAAATGCAAGTAGGAGTGGGAATTTGCCAATCTGAAAACCTCAGCTTTCTGTTCCAGGTGGTTGGGTGACACACCTGAAAACGTGAGGCTCTGAAAGACACACAAGAGGGCCCTCCTCAGCGCTGGAGGAGGCACAAGCGGCAGGTGGACGCTGCCCCAGCTCCCTGCCCCCCGCAGGGTTCAGAGTTGGGGGACACTCAGGCTGGAGGGGGGCAGGAAACTCTCCCTCCCGCTTCCTACCGCATGTTTCACCTTCGCTTGCCAGTGGACTGAACTCCGGCGTTTCTCCTCGTAAGTCACCCGCCACCTGGCACTGCCCGTGAAAAGAGTCCTGCTTCTTACCCACAAGGGCGCCAGGCCAGTCCACCTCCTCCTGGCTCTCCATGGTGCCCTGCCCCACACCACAGCTGCCCTCTGCACTTCGGAGCAGGGAGGCCTCCTCCGATGTGCGCTCAGCTCTCTGCACCCCGGCCGTCTCTGGAACCCGGCCTGGGATCCAGAGCGGCACAGGTGGACACTGAGCTCCCCGGCAACGCTCTCCAGCTGTGTCATCGGCTCGTGGGGGAACGGACCGAACCCCTTTCACCCTTCTGCAAGATCTTGTGTACACAAGTGTACCCACACCACAACTGTGGTGAGAACGCCCGGTCAACTGAACTTTCCAATCAAGGGCAACCTCAGAACTTAAAACTATTCAAACAGGATTGAACTAAGTTTACTACCATGGACGCGTAGAATCCGTCCACAGTATTTGTTCCAGACTGTTCTAGGTAGCATACAATTCTTTAGAGACATGCCTGGTGTCTGTGGTGCTATGCACAAGCCCACGTACCTGATCTCCTTGTTGATGGCCTCCAGCTGCTCCTGAAGCATCATGGCCAGCGTCTGGGCATCGGCCTGCCCACTGGGGGACAAGAGGCCAGCCGGGCTGAAGATGGTGTCCCTGTCGTCTTCGCCGTCGGACGCGTCCACATCACTCTCGAAGGCCTGTACCACGTTGGCCAGGACACTCGCTTGTTGGGCACGTTCCCAATCCTGTTCATTAAGAGTCTGTACCTAGAAACAAGAAAATCAAATCTCAGCAAAGATGGAAAATAACAACCAAGTTACAGCAACTTACAGTAAACCTAGCAGAAACTTAAATATCTTTTAAATAGAAGCCCAAAAGATTTTGGAAAAGTAGGCCATGCTTGTAAGTTGCTGACACGTATTAAGCAGGCAGTATTTCAGGGGCAGGACAGTCGATTACTTAGACTGCCTGGTAACAGTCACATCTCACTGTGGACACAAGGCATTTCCATGACGTTATTCACAATGGTGTCAAGACCGAGTACAAACAAAAACTGAAAATTAGAAAAATACACCATGGGGAGGCCGGCCCTGTGGCATAGTGGTTAGGTTCGGTGCACTCTGCCTCGGTGGCCTGAATCCACGGGTTTGGACCTACATTGCTAGTTGGCCACGCTGTAGCAGCGAACCACATATAAAATAGAGGAAGACTGGCATAGACGTTAGCTCAGAGCTAATCTTCCTCAGCAAAAACAAAAACAAAAACCACACACACAAAAACATGGCACGATCAGCCACGCTAATGGGAAGTAAAAAATTCACTAGATCCACAGCAGCTGTGTTCACCGCAGTTGCCACACCATGTACTAGTGTTACCGAGTAACACGACTCACTGGAGGTCCCCAATCCTCCCTCTTCTGAGCCCGGTGTGAACAAGCACAGACGGCAGCAGACAGGGGCAGAAGGAGACAGCAGGGCAGCCGTCGGACGCACTCGTCTCAACACCCAGGGAAGAGCGAGCTGGCGGACCACGTTCTCTAGAGAACTGAGGCTCTCGGAGAAAAGGCTCCTCTGTGCCGAGCCAACTCCTCTCTCGCGTGATGGAGGGGTACCGTGTGCAATCAGAATGCGCACAGAGAAGGCATGCGCGCCGGGGCCACATGACCCATCCCGTGCCGCTGTCTCAGCCCCTCTCTCGAAGCCTCCATCTCTTCCTCTCCCGTCCTCACTGAGCCCAGGGCCCTGCCTCCCACTTCACTGACACGACATCAGAGCAACCACAAGACTTGAGATGCCCTACTGGCTTATCTCCCCGTCCCCCGGGCCTTTACCCATGCACTCCACCTCCCCTCCCACGATCTGAGGTCGCGGCCAGGTACCTGGGCCCCCACCCAGGCCAGCCCCACCTCTGGGCACGAGGCGCACCCCCTCCGGCTGACTCCAGGCTCGCCTGCTGTGCTCCCTCCCTCTCTCGGGGTAATCGATTCTCTACTGGCCCACTCCCATCAGCCTGAGAAGGTTTGCGCCCTTCTCCCTCCTTCAGATAACACACCAGAACCACGGAACCTGGATGCCAGGTCTCCTTCCAGCCACCACTGCACTTCGTCCCGATGAGTAAAAGGTCTCCAGAGCCGCCTCGACTCCGCCTCCACCTCCTCTCCTCCTGCTCACCTCCCCTCCCGCAGAGCTGCTCCAGGATCAAAGCGCCCACCTTAAGAAGTCCGCCACTGACCTCCACCGCCCTCTCGTCTGGCCCATCGGCAGGCCCAGGTCTGCTGCTCTCCCCTCTTCCCTGAGCATCTCGCTCACTCGGCTGCAGGCCCCGTTGTCCCGGGTTTCTGCCTACCTCCTTGTCACTCTTTAGTCTCCTGCCGGTCCCTTGTCAGTCTCCCCAACCTCTCAATTTTGGAGTGGCCCACGGCTGTATCCTGGAAGCTCCTCTCTATCAACAGGCACCCACTTTGGACTTGATCTCATCTTACACCTTTAAACACCATCTGTATGGTCATGACCCCCACATCTTTATCTCTAGTCGAGACTTCTCTCTTGGGTTCCAGGCCAGAATATCCAACTGCCTACCTGACACGTCCACCTGGACAGCAGATAGGGCTGTCGACCTGATCAGGGCCAGACTCCACTCGTCTCCCCTGCCCCGCAGTCTTCCTCATCGCAGGAGACAGCCTCCAGCCTCCAGCTGCTCAAGCCCGGGCCCTCGGGGGCCTCACTCGCCTTTGTCTCATACTCTATATTCAACCCATCAGCACATCGTGTTGGCATGACCTTATAATATCTCCAGATGGTTCCTTCCCTTCCTTGGCTCAAATGTCACCGTCCCTGTGAGACCTCGCTGGCTACCCTATTGAAAACTATCATTCCCCTCCTACAGCTCAGGGTACCCCGGGGTTCCTTTCCCTGCTTATGACCATCGGAAACCCTGTGGTGGTTTAAATATACGTCCACACTTCTCTAACACTCCTCCCTTGGCCCACAGTGAGGGCAGGACTCGCTAACTCACTCTAACGCACCGAGTGCAGCCCAAGTGAAGGTGTGCTGCCTCCAGACCAGGGCCTCAGAGGCTCTGGGGCTTTCTCCTGGCTCTCTCTCAGAATGAGCCCAGAACAAAGCTGGCGGTCATCTTTCCAGGACACTCAAGCAGCCCCCAGAGAGGGGCCAGGCAGAGCCAGGCGAGTGAGCCTGGAAGTGCACTCTTCAGCCCCAGGTGAGAATCCGGACGGCTGCAACCTCAGGAGAACTGAGCCCGAACCGTCCTGCTCACAGCCCCGAGCCCACGGAACCTGTGAACTCTAAGTACTCCTTGCTTTAGGCTACTGAGCTCGCAGCAGCCTGTGACCGCAGTGAGAGGAAACTGACACACAGCCCGTACTGTACTTCTCACGCACGCTGGCTCCTCACTAGAACGTGCGCCCTGGCGGTGCGGGCATCTTCTCTGCCTGTACTCACTGCTGGAGCCCTAGTCTATAATGACGCCTGGCCCAAACCAGGTGTGCACTGAATACGGGTGCTGTAAATAAAAATACGCAGAAACATATAAAGACATGCTGTTAAACAGACAGAAGTAGGAAGGTATTTAAACTTCCCAATGTGAATTCTTCTCACTAAAAGATGACGGATACACGCATTCATTCACGCTTATCGCTGCTTCCAAACTGTACTAATTACATTACGTTGCACTTAAGAGTAGGTCATATTCTATCAGAACTTGTTCTTCAGAAAAAAGCATGCCTAAAAGGAAACTCTTAGCCAGAAAAAGGAAAATGGGGGGAGGGGAAGAGAGAAGGCGACCTATGACCACTGGAATCCCCAAAGTCTCAAAGTCACGGGACGAGCAGGAGACGCGCCCGAGGGCCGGCAGCTCGCGGGCGGCGAGGACGGAGGCCCTTGCCTTGGATGGCTCATCCCGCAGGGCTGCCACGCGGCCTTTCTGGGGGCGCCGCAACACCGCGCTGCTGCTGGAGGCGTCTGCGGGACCGTCTGCCACAGGGAACCTGAAATCCGAGACACTGCCCAAGTGGGGTCGGCTGAAAGATGGAAAACAAAAGGTCATTATTAGATAAGAAAAGTGAACTAAAGTTTGTTAGTCAAGCCAGAAGCTGTCAATTTGGAAAACACGTAATTCCACAGAAAAAGGACTCCAAGGAGGGCACCTCTGTCGTCGCTCCCGCCAGCGTTGAGCCTTTCAGCCCCGCCAGCGGGGACACTCCATACCTAGGAAAGCCAGTGCTGCCACTGCAGACCTGGAGATGAGAGGATGGGGTCCAGCTGTCTGGGCCGTGGAAGAGGCATCCGTCACCCATGTCAGGGCCCGCAGAGGGGTGCTCAGCCCTGCCTCTGCTCGACCTTCTCCTCGACCCACCAGGAAGCACACCCACCCCCACCTGTGGCCTTCCACGGTCACTCTCCCATTTGTGCCAGGCTCCGCAGTGTGAGGCTGGTGGACACCGACACTCCTCTCTCTGTGTGGCACTGTCTGAAGCGCTCCCACAGGCCCCTCGGAGGGAGCGGCTGCAGAAGCCCTTCTGACCACAGCTCGGGCTGGTATGAACCGGGCTGGGCAGGACGCTTTGAGGATTCTGAACCAAAAGCAGAGACTGCGTGCAATCAGACTGACAGACAATCAACACGCCTGGCTAAAACAGTCCCCTGAACCAGTGACTGGGGCCCTGAGCACCCGCGAGGGAGACGCTCAAGAGAGTCACTAGGAGAGGCCCTGGAGAGGAACTGGTGAGCGGAGGCGAGGAGGGCGCAGCCCAGCCCAGCGCTCAGCCCTGACCGTGGGCACCCCAGCCACACCTCAGTCCTGGCCCGCCACCGAGGGCCTCCGTGCTCTCCGGAAAGAAGGCTGGCTGCCTTCATTTTCAGGAGGCCTTACGATCTGAGAAGACAGAGTCCATTCATCTGATTAAAGCCAGTTAGACAGGGGACCCCTCGAGCCTCCCCACCCGATCGTGGACAGGGCCAGGCTGACATGCCAACTCATCTACTTTTGGTACACACCTCTCGACATCTTTTTAGAGAAATACCTTCTTGTAGCGTTACACGAGATCTACTGCCTGTTCGAAGATCTCCAAGTCTGGAATTCCCCTTGGAGCACACCCAGCCCTACTTCCTCTACCCCTTACTCCTCACGACACTGTCTCTCTCCCTCAGGGTGATTTCCAGCCCAACTGCTTTGGGGCCGTGAGACGGTTCAACGGCAGATGAAAGCGATGCACCTGAAATCCTGCGTGTACCTCTGGATGGTTCGGGAAGCACAAATGCTTCCCGATTCTGACACCCCTTCCCAGGCTTACCTGCCTCCCGACCCGCCACCACCCTGCAGCTGATCACTTGCTGAAGCCTCTCTTCTATATGGCCAATCTGTTTATGGAAGGCCACCCATCACCGTGCTTTTCCACTCCTCAATCTAGACTACCTTTTCTCATGGAGAAGATCACAAAAACAAGATGACCGATCTCACCGTGGAGTCACACCAAATGAGCTGAGCCTGCCCTGCCTGCCAGACCCCTTCTCCTCAGTCCACCCAAGGCCCTTCCACGCCTACTGTGATTGGTCTTCCCCCCATTTCTATAGCTCCCAACAACCTCTCTGCTAGGCCACTTGACATGCAGCCTCTAGCCTTGCCTCCCTGAAACAAAGCCCTTCCCTCCGCATGCAGCCTCTCCTGCCCACTGTCTTCAGACCACTCCGCTCCAGGTGACCTTGGCCATCCCCTCCTGCCACCTCTGCACTACCAGGGCAAAGAGCTCCTTTCTCTCCTTGTCTTTCACCTCTAACATCACACCTGGGACCGGCAAACATGTCAAGACGTCTCCATTGGAAAAAGTGCCCCCAGTTCTGCCACCCCCTCAAGCTCCTACACCAGCTCCCTTCCCTTCAGGACTCGACTTCCACAAGAGTCACACACGCGTGTCCACTTCCTCTTCACCCACGTGCCTGTGAGAGCCTCCTCGCACACACGCCTGCAATCCCGAGCAGCGGGTCCGCCTGCAGCGCTCTAACGACACGAGCCTTCCACCAGCGAGGACCTGAAGCAGAAAGCAAGCGCCTGTTCCCTGCACTGGTCCTCCTCTGCACCTCGCTCTCTGAAGCGCACACTCTCCTCCTCGAAACGCCACCTTCCAGCGGGTTCGGCGTCAGGGGAAGCTTCTGGCTCTGCCTCTCTGTCCTCGCTGATTTCTCCTCTAGTTCCTAGGAGTGAGTCAGGCAGGGACAGCCGCAAGATATCCTAAACCTTCAGGATGTCCTAACTTGGCAAATGCCGGAACACCTGCAGAGGTTCGGAGCTTCCTCCTGAGTCGTGTTTGAGGCAGGGGCCCGTCTCCTGTGTTTCAGTCACTGCCACCAGGTAAGCACTTCGATAACTATTGCTAAAGCGTAACTCTCACTTGATGACCATTTTCTACAAGGAAGTAAATCACCTAAATGAGAATTACCGCCTCTACCACGATGAGGAAGAAAAACTCAGGATGCCAGGCAACTTGGTAGATTCACGCCGAGCCAGGGGGCTCACTCCCGCAGCAGCCGGCCCAGTCACGCCTCGAAAGATCTGCGAGCGCCACGCCGTTAACTCTCAGCCTCTTAAAAACATACAGACTCCAAGCGCCGCACCAGACACGCGAAGGTCAGGGCATCCTCCCGCTCCAGCAGCGCAGGCTCTCCGCGGCCTTCTCTTTCTCCTCGAGGATGCGACCGTCACTCCCAGGTGGACGGGGCTTCCTCTGGCACCCTGGGCTCTGTCCTCCGATCCCGACACCACCACGCCCACGCTCTGTCGGGTCCCTCAGACTCATATGCCCGACACAAATCAATCGTCCCCAGCCCCACCTCCTCCTGCGGTTCTGAGTTGAGTCAAGGACGTGACCAGAACCTCCAAGGTACCAGAACCTAACCTTCAGGATGATGCTGTCCTCTGCCCTCCGGCCTGCTCCGAAGCTCCAGGCTCCCTGAGCTCAGGCCAGGCAGTGTGTTCAGTTGGCTGCCCCTGTGGCCTGCATGTGCTCCTGTACACACACGGCAGGGGCTGGAGCGTGTCCGTGAGTGCGTGAGCACCCTGTACACACATGGCACGTGCCAGAGTGCGCCTGTGAGCATGTGAGCGCCCTGTACACACATGGCAGGTGCTGGAGCATGTCTGTGAGCATGTGAGCACCCTGTACACACACGGCAGGTGCCGGAGCGTGTCTGTGAGCGCGTGAGCACCCTGTACACATACGACAGGCGCTGGAACATGTCTGAGCGCCCCGTACACACACGGCAGGTGCCAGAGCACGTCTGTGAGCACGTGAGCACCCTGTACACACATGGCAGGTGCTGGAGCTGTGAGCACGTGAGCACCCTGTACACACATGGCACGTGCCAGAGTGCATCTGTGAGCATGTGAGTGCCCTGTACATACACAGCAGGTGCTGGAGTGCGTCTGTGAGTGTGTGAGCACCCTGTACACACATGGAAGGTGCCGGAGTGCGTCTGTGAGCATGTGAGTGCCCTGTACACACATGGCAGGTGCTGGAGTGCGTCTGTGAGCATGTGAGTGCCCTGTACAGACATGGCAGGTGCCGGAGTGTGTCTGTGAGCATGAGAGTGCCCTGTATATACATGACAGGTGCCGGAGCATGTCTGTTAGCATGTGAGCGCCCTGTACACACACGGCAGGTGCTGGAGAGTGTCTGTGAGCGCCCTGTACACACACGGCAGGTGCTGGAATGTGTCTGTGAGGGTGTGAGCACCCTGTACACACACGGCAGGTGCTGGAGTGCATCTGTGAGTGTGCGAGCACCCTGTACACACACGGCAGGTGCCGGAGCACGTCTCTGAGCACGTGAGTGGCCTGTACGCACATGGCAGATGCCAGAGCATGTCTGTGAGCGCCCTGTACACACACAGCAGGTGCTGGAGAGTGTCTCTGAATGCATGAGTGCCGTACCCGTGGTGAAGGGACGCGCCTCTCAGCCTCGCTTGGTCCAGCTCAGCCCTCAAGGCTTCGATGTCCAGTACGAGCTGATCCTACAAAACAGCAAATGACACACACTGCAGCTGTCTCCTTCAGGATTTAAAATTATTTGCATCAAACGTTGAACATAACCATAACAGGTTAAATTAGCAGTTATAAATATCAAGTATTTTAGTTCTGAGAACGTTTTCTCCGAGAGTCCTATAGTAAACACAAACACTCAGACCACCAAATTAGCTTTACAAACCCTGAGGAATAAAAAGTCATGTCTTAGTCAAAGAGTTGTTTTTAGAGGCGAAACACCGAGTCATTGACAATTATTAATTCTGTAGAGAGATGTGGGGACGGGGAGAGGCGAACAATACTCACCTTCTACTGCACATACTTTCCTGTGTTGTCTTTTTCCTTTCTGTATTGTCTTTGTCTCACATCGAGCACACATTCATTCATTCATGAATCATTTGTTCATTTGTACGTCCAATCTCATTTTTGTACACGTCAAAACAGTAAGGAAAACTGACAAAAAACTTTTTAAGTCACCTATGACCTTCCAGATCTATGCTGTCCCATACAGCAGCCACTCGCCACACGTGGCCATTGAGCACCTGAATGGGGCTGGTCCAAACTGAGGTGTCCTGTAACTATAAAGCACACAGCGGGTTTCAAAGACCCACTATGAAAAAGTGAATGTAAAGCAGCTCATTAGCTTTTATATTAATGACATGATAAAATAACATTTGACTCTATCAGGTTAAGTAAAACTAATTTCACCTGTTTCATATTACAGTTTTAAATGTGGCTACTAGAAAATTTTAGATTATACATGTGGCTCCCATTACATTTCTGTTGCACAGCACAGTTCTAGAGGACAGGTTTGTGCTAAGGTTTTAGCTTCCAAACGAACCCAGAAAGGACTCAGAACTCTGACCCATATCCGCCGCCAGACTTAACATCCACCGCCAACACAAACGCATTCACGCACAACTCTAGGAGTGCCATAAATCTTACAGCAGGAAAGTTTGACTCCACTTCACCCAACGTCTGTAGTAGTTACAGCAACAGTGAACTCGCTCAATTCACGGATTTCTCAATGATTTAGAGATTTAAGTACCTTATCATGTTGTGTCTCTTCTAACTGCTTTTTTGCATTTTCAACTTCTCGTAATAGAGAATTCTGCAAAAGATGAAGAGTCCTTTAGTGTTGATTCTTGAAAACGTTCCACGTAATAGTATGGCTACATTTCTAAGATAATAAAGTACCAGAGAAAAGGGGCCACGTGAATGTGCTCATGAGCAGTATTAGAGTGAAATGCAACAGAGAGACCATCACAGCTTCTAATGATAATTTGTAAATACAGAACCTACTACCTCCCTGATGGATTTTTCTAAGTAAGCATGTCAAGCCCATGGTGTAGGCTTATCTTTATCAGTTAAACTGGTTTATAGCAGCTTTTAGATTTTACAATTCATCGGTCACTTGGGAAACCTGACATAAGTTTCAAATGTATAGTTTAAATCTAAGGTAAAAATATTCTTCCCTTAAGGTTGGCCCATTGATCAAGGAAGAAACGGGTAAGCATCCTGTGTGGTCTCTGATAACGCCTTTCCTGACGGGCTCTGTGTAACAGGAAAGTCACATCATTAGTAATGACCACTGGTCTCTCTCGAATGAGCATGACCACGGTGGCCACCTCAGGGCAGGCTCTGGCCGTTATCTTTAGGGACACCCGTGCAGTCAGGACAGGTCGTGCCAAGGCCGAATGCAAATGTCGCCCATGAGAGCTTCTCTGACAAATTCTAGGGCTCTCCTTCACCCTGGGGATGGCTGAAGTGTCCCCATGATGAGAGGAGCATGAGTCCTGCTCAGACGTTTTCCAAACCGAATGGAGGGAGAGAGGGAGGAGTTGGAACACTTTCAGTTGATCCAAGCCTTTATTTAAACCTTTCTCCTACATCGTTATGTTTATAAATGAGACAGAAATTAACTTCCGCCACAGAAGCAACGAAGGGGTGAGGGCTGGGCCCAGCAAAAGATTCCAGCGCAGGGGCTGGCAAGCGAGGGCCTGTCCCTGTCAATAAAGTTCTACTGGAACACAGTCACTCACTCACATGTCATCAACGGCTGCTTTCATGCTCATTATTAGTAGGCATGAAATTATTTTGCTCAATTACTCATAATTAGTAAAAGCCTAAAATTTTTCCTATCTGGCCCTTTATAGAAACAGTTTATCAACTCCTGCTCTAGAGAATAAGAATGGTAAACAAGCTTCCATACACACAAATTGGGCAAGAACATAACAAACGATAAGTTAATTCAGCGAGCGGTTAACAGTTGTCACTTTTTCCTCCTTACAGAGTCATTTCTACTTCCTGTAATGGCTGTTAACCACCATTATGCAGCATTCCCGGGGAGCAGAACATGGGCGATCTCTTTGTAAAGGATGGGAAACCTTCGGCGAGGTGTGTGACATCCCACCTTGTCTTCCAGGGCAGCCATCCTCTCTTTGAGATGAAGCTGGAGCCTCTCATCAGACTCTGACAGAAGCTTGTCGACGGTGTCGGACAGGCGTTTGTTATGCTCCTCGTTCATCTTCTCTCTCTGCCTTGCCTGGAACAGGAGAAACAAAAACCTGGCCACTGCGAGCAAAGGCAGGATCGTTTCCCACACCGTGGAGTCACCCGTGCCGCCATCCCTGGGCTGTTCCGGCCCTC
>NW_025794289.1:0-3695 GCF_021613505.1 Equus quagga | reverse complement strand
CTCTCCAGGTAAACCATGTTCCCAGGGCAACTCTTGGCTAGACGGGCAGAGGACGGCCCCTGAGCCAGCACTCACACCAAGCGTGGAGGGCAGTGGGCATGGGAGCTGGAGGGACTGCGCCCGCTCGTGGGGTGCATACAGGGGGCTCTAGGCTCTGGCCCCGGTGGTTTCTGCTACCCCCCCGCAAGGCCGAGGCTGCCTCCAGGTTGGGCACAGACGTGGCTCCTGATCCAGGGCACCAGGCTGCCCTGGCCAGGGCCGGCAAGTCCCCAGTATTCCCCATGGATTGGTGAATCAATGGTCCCCCACGTGCCCCTGGGTCCCCAGCCTCCTGACCCCGGTGTGCCACGCTTACTACAGAGAGTGGCAGTCCTCCAGTTCCCGGGGCGCCCGCCGGCGTGTGAGCACTGGCGGGAGAACTCGGCCATGGTGCTGCAGATGCAGGAGGTATCCGAGGGGCACTGGCAGTGGTCCTGCACACAGGCCTGTACGTATGGCTCCAGCGGCACCAGGCCCAGGCAGTCCTCAAAGGCCGCCGCCGTCAGCAGCTTCTTGCACTCAGGGAGCTTGCAGTGAGATAGAGGCAGTGGGCGGGGGCTGCTCACACCCTCCTCCCTTCCACACCACCGGGGGTCCCAGCATAGAACAGGAGGCACAGGGCCCTCTGGGGAAAGGGGTGGGCACTGCTCCCATAGGGTCCCCCACCCAGGAACAGCTCCTCCCCTGGGCAGGGGTCCCCGGCCAGCCACTCACGTGCTCAGAGCAGGACTCAGGGGTCTGCCCCTCCTCGGGGTCATCGCACACCACCTCGGGCTTGTTGATCTTCTGCATGTTCCCGAACTGAACAGCACCGAAGAGCATGCCTGGGTGGGGCACAGCCGGTCAGCGAGGGGCACCCGGGAGTCTGCACACACCTGCCGCCTAAGCCCCCAAGGAGGCTCTCACCATCAGACAGGAACTCAGAGTAGTTCTGCAGGCCGTTGTAATCTCCACAGAGGCCACACGTGTGGTTCTGGAATTTACTGTCCAATTCCAGCTGCCAGGGGAAGAGAGAGCAGGTGAGCGGCCATGGCCAGGCAGCACCCACAACTTGTTTGAAGGGAGTGGCAAGACGGCTGGGGTCAGCCAGGGGCTATCCTGGCATCACTGAGGACCAGGAGGAGATTGGGAGACAGGGAGGGCTGACCCACCACCCGAGCCCCCAAGGTGCCCTGCCAGAGTTGGCTGCATGGCCCCGCCTCTGCCGCCAGCCTTCTCCGCCAGCAGACAGAGGCTGCTCCACAATCACAGCCTGCCCTGCACCCCCCTCTTGGTGAGGATGGGACCACTGGCTCCCCTCTGCTCCCTCAGAGTCCCAGAGGCCCGATGGAGGCCACTCGGGCCCCAGGGCCCTGTGGCGCTGGGGCGGCACCCACCATGAGCGAGTCCTCCCGGTCCCACAAGAGGGTGAGGCCCGCACGGGAGAAGACCTTGGTATAGGCGTCATTCCTCTCGATGAGCAGCCCAGGGCTGTAGTGAGGGGTGCTGACCCTGGGGGGGCACCAGGGTCATGAGCCAGCCCACAGAGCCACCCAGCCAGGCCCAGGGGTCCCGCTGCCCAGAAGCGACTGAGGCTGTGCATCATGTGGGCAGGGATGGCCTGGGCTAAGCCTCTCAGCCAGCCCTGCCAGGCCAGCTTCCGCCCTGTGGTCACAAAAGGCCTTGTCCACTCTCTCAGGGGACTTCAGCAGTGGCCAGAGAGCCCCTCTCCACCTGGGCTGGCCGGGCTCCTTCACAGGAAGCCACACCCTGCCTGCCGTTCTCCGTCTCTGCACCCCTCCTCTGGGTCTGTCCTGGGCAAGAGCCCCACGACAGCCCTGAGAGTGGGGAGGGGCTTCTCCATCCACCGCCCAGGGTGGGCCCAGGCTCTGTGCTCACCCCAAACTCTGCCTCCGTGGGCCCTGTACCCACCCCCACCCTGAGACTGGGGCTGGCTGCCAGGGCTGCAGCCTCCAGGGGAAACAAGATCCCCTGGCACAGGGAGAGGGCGGACCACGCAGGTGGGGAGCCGCCAGGCAGGAATGCACTTAGGCACCATTGTTCCTGACACAATGGGGGACAAAGGCTGGGGCGGCGGGCTGGGGGCTCCCACAGGCCCCGCCCTGCATGGCCTCTGTACCTCTAGCCTGGCACAACAGGGCACAGGGCCTCCTCCCCAGAGGCTGCCAGGCCAACCCCACCAGAATGGCCAACTGTCCCCCACGCATGCCCAGAGCCTGGTTGTCTCTGAGCGACGGGGCTGCGAGACTCGCAAGAGAAATAAAGCCCCTTCCTCAGTCCTTCGCCCATGGAGCTCATCAGTGTTTGCTGAATGAATCAGTGACCTGAACTGAAACCCCGGTGTTCTCCTTAGCCATGTGCCGGGGTGGAGAGGGGCTTGTGGGGGCTGGCCAGGCTCATGTTTGCTCACAGGAGCCATGGGGCCCCCTTTCTAGGATGTGGGGGGACACCGCCCGACCACACTCACATGGCCCCGTTCAGCACAGCCAGCTCGGGGGTGAGGTAGACCGTGTCGTCCTTGACAGTCAGCAGGATGTACTCGACCTGGGGGTGGCCGCCCTTGCGGCCTGGGCCCCGCTTCAGGTGCACAGCAAACTCCTTGTAGGTGTCACGGCAGTCCGAGGCGAAGTTGTAGTCGCAGAGGCCGGGGAAGCGGAAGACGTCGCCATCGAAGGTCTTGTAGTGGAAGTCGCCCCAGGTGCTGCAGACGTTGTGGCCGTGGTTGCGCGTTCTGCCCTCTGGGGAATGGCAGGATGGAGCGTGAGCAGCCCAGGCCGCCCTCAGGCTCGTCCCCAGGCCCCAGCCCAGCCGCTGCCCTCAGGACCCTCCAGAGGCAGCTGAAGCGGCTCAGGTGGTCCTGCAGGAGGAGCTTCTGCTACACTGTGGTCACCTCGCCCAGGGGTCTCGGGCCCCTGAGAGGACATCTCCAGTGCTGCACCTTGTTCCCTGGCCTGGAGAGGCACACGGCCGTTGGCCCAGCAGGCAGTGGGGGCAGGGGTCTCTCGGGCTCCCTGAGTGCCCTGCCGGGCCCAGTGCCCTCCAGCCCCCTGTCACTGGCACATTCCATCCACTCGTCGCCCCACCCTGCCGCCCCTCATCCAGCAGAAGGGCAGTGCTGGACCCCTCCAAGGGTCTCCACCTCGTGTCCATCCAAACAGGCCCAGGGCCCCCCCCCCCCCCCCCCCCCCCCGCCGTGGCTTTCTCACACAGCCCTGTGGCACAGAGATGTCCCCATCCTACATTCTCAGTCGTCTCTGGCTGAAAGCACCCATCCAGCAGTCGGCCCAATGCCCTGATCTGCAGAAGGGGTCATCTTGGCCTTGTCTTCCCAGGCTCCATGGGACCTGCCTCCCGAACACCCATGGACAATGGCCCAGCTCAGGTGTTTCTACCTGGGATCGCCCCCTGGAAATACTCCAACCTGGTGCTCGCCTTCAAAGGGATGAAGGGAGCCCAAGACCACCTGTCCTACCCTCCTAATCCTCCTTTCTTCTCTCCTCTCCTTCCTTCTTTCCCTCTTTCCCTCCTTCCCTCCCTCATTCTTTCCCTCTTCCTTTCCTCTTTATCCCCTTTCATCTTCCCTCCCTCCTTCCTTCCCTCTTTCCTTCTCTCCTTCCTTCCCTCCACCCAAAGTCAGCAGGGGTGGGGGCTGCAGG
>NW_025794288.1:0-1379 GCF_021613505.1 Equus quagga | reverse complement strand
TAGAGACGGCGACAACGCAAGCCCGAGCTGGGTCAGATTTGCTGAGACCAGAAGGCGATGGAGGCCGAAGAGGGAAAGGAACGCTCTCTGAAACAAAGGCAAGTCTTGATGTTCTTTGTTTTGCTGGGCGTAGCTCAGGCTGGTTCCGAGCCTAGGCACTATTCAGTGGCTGAGGAAACGGAGAGTGGCTCTTTTGTGGCCAATTTGGTCAAAGACCTGGGACTAGAGGTAGACGAACTAGCTGCGCGGGGGCCTCGGGTCATTTCCAAAGGGAGAAAAATGCGTTTGCAGTTGGATAGACAGACCGGGGATTTGTTGTTAAATGAAAAACTGGACCGGGAGGAGCTGTGCGGCCCTACCGAGCCCTGTGTACTGCCTTTCCAGGTGTTATTGGAAAATCCCTTGCAGTTTTTTCAGGCCGAGCTACGAATTAGGGACATAAATGATCACTCCCCGGTTTTCCTAGACAAAGAAATAATTTTGAAAATTTCAGAAAGTATCACTCCCGGAACTACTTTCCTAATAGAAAGTGCCCAGGACTTAGATGTAGGAAGCAACGGTCTCCAAAGTTACACAGTCAGCCCCAATTCACACTTCCATCTTAAATTACAAGACAGTGCCGATGGCATGATATTACCACAGCTGGTGCTGGACAAAGCGTTGGATCGCGAGGAACAGCCTGAGTTCAGGTTAACCCTCACCGCAGTAGATGGCGGGACTCCACCCAGGTCTGGCACCGCCCTGGTCCGCATTGAAGTCTTGGACATCAATGATAACGCCCCAGAGTTTGCAAATCTGCTCTATGAGGTGCAGGTCCCGGAAAACAGCCCGATTGGATCCCAGGTTGCCGTCGTCTCTGCTAGTGATTTAGACATCGGAGCTTATGGAGAAATATCTTACGTATTTTCCCAAGCCTCTGAAGATATTCGCAAAACTTTTCGAATAAATGCAAAATCGGGAGAACTCCTTTTAACACAGAAACTGGATTTCGAATCTATTCAGACTTATACCTTAAATGTTCAGGCGACAGATGGTGGAGGCCTTTCTGGAAGTTGTGTGGTGTTCGTCCAGGTGATGGATTTGAATGACAACCCTCCGGAACTGACCATGTCAACACTTATCAGTGAGATCGCAGAAAACTTGCAGGAGACCATAATTGCTGTATTCAGTGTTTCAGATCCTGACTCGGGAGACAATGGAAGAATGGTATGTTCCATCCAAGATGATCTTCCTTTCTTCCTTAAACCCTCTGTTGACAATTTTTACACTCTAGTGACAAACACAGCCCTAGACCGAGAAAGCAGAGCCGAGTACAACATCACCATCACCGTCACAGACATGGGATCCCCCAGGCTGAAAACCCAGCACAACATAACCGT
>NW_025794287.1:0-6108 GCF_021613505.1 Equus quagga | reverse complement strand
TAGTGCTCACAAAAGGAATTAAGGGAGAATGAAGAAGGGCTTTGCAGACACACTGAGAGAGAGGCTCAAGAGAAAATGAGCTTCCTAATGAAGGAGGAGGCATGCTCAATTAATTATGCCTTTGAAATATCGACCTCATTCCTTAAAGCTATCGCAGCCCTGAAAAGAAAGAAGAGACATTTGTACAAGTTAGAAGTAATGGAGCCTGCGAGGAATTAGCCGTCCATCAAGACCAATAAAGGGGGTGTTTAGAGAAGCGGAACAAATGCACATCAACAGGTCCCAGTGCCTTACTTACTGGCAATTTATTGCATCAGCACTTGGAATTTCTCTTCTAAAAAAGAAATAGAAACACCTTCTGAAAGATCAGGGGAATAGAAATGTAGACTATACAACTCAAAGTAGAAAGGCCCTTGAAACTGCAGACTTCTAAGTATGACGGCTCTTGTAACAGAGACAAAATATGTACATATCAGGGCCCTTATTAAAATGAGCAGTACATTGACCCTCAGGGGTTTTTTTTAATTCAATTGATAAAATAAGAGCGTTCATCGTTGAAACTGTTATTAAATCCCCTCTTTATTACTTATTAACTGAACAACCTGGGTAATTCACTTTCTGAGTTTAATTTTTTGCGTTCAATTTTCTCCTCTTTATTTTTACTGAAAGAGTTTTTCTGAAGATTGAATGTATATAAAGTATGGAAGGTGTTGAACAGAGTCCCTGGTGTCCTGGAAACCTTAATCACGTTGATCACTTTTATTATTATTCCATTTGAATCGACAGATTGTCCCCATCTCCTCCTTGAGTCCCCACTTCCTGTTGCTGCGTTTGCTCTTTGAATCTGTTTCTCTGAAAAGTCACCCTACCCACCTGGCACCATGGCTGAGCGTGGGCATATGTTGAGTTGACATCTGAAGGCACTGGTTCAAATCATGGTTTCTTCACCTGCTAATTGTGTGACTTGAGCAAGTCATTTGACTTCTCCATGTCTCTGTTTCCTCAACCACAAAATGGGAAAAGTGAGAACCATCTTTCAGGGCTATTCTGAGGACTAAATGAGATTATGCATATAAAGGATTTAGCATAGTGCCTGATCAACTGCAAACACTCATGAAAGGGTAGTTATTGTTGTTCTAATAACAATATTGTCTCTTGATTTTATAAAAGGGAAGCTCTTCTTTTGTGAAATGAGGCTGGCCTACTACTCAAAGTAAGGGAGTAATTTGAGGGGCCAGCCCGGTGGTGCAGTGGTTAAGTTCACACGTTCTGCTTCTCAGCGGCATGGGGTTCGATGGTTCGGATCCCAGGTGCAGACTTGGCACCATTCATCAAGCCATGCTGTGGTAGGCATTCCACATATAAAGTAGAGGGGATGGGCACGGATGTTAGCTCAGGGCCAGTCTTCCTCATCAAAAAAGAGGAGGACTGGCAGTAGTTAGCTCAGGGCTAATCTTCCTCCAAAAAAAAAAAACGGGAGTAATTTGAAAGAGTAAAACTATATCCTCTGGTCTAACGTCTTTGTTGAAATCTCACCTAGTAATTTATGCCTTCTTTTTGAAACTACAAGTAGAAATAAAAATTGCTTTTAAAAAAATAGAAAATGTAGGGGTGGTGAATCATTCACAACTTAGAATAATATAGTTTAAATTCAAATGTTTCGCTCTTAACAGCTATTAAAATCAGTACAGAGAAAAAGGGGACTTTAAGAAAAGGGAGAGGAAAAAGTCATCATGAAAGATGAGGTGGCTGCTTTTGAAAACAGGCCCAGGTCTGAGATTGTGGTGGAGGATTCGAGAGAGCGCAAAGCAGCAAGGGGTCAGAATATGAAAGAAAGAAACACAGAGGGGAAAAAACAGGGGTGCCCCTCAATTATCCATCCATCCATCCAACTATTCAACAAGGTATCTTTTAGCATCTGCTACATGCAACGTCTAAGTGCCTAGCAACAGACATAATGAGACACCACTCCTATGCTCAAGGAGTATAGCATAGTGGGATAAATAAGCTTATAATCAGCACAGTGCAGTACATAAGTGCTATAATCTCAGGACATATTCACTGCTTTGAGAACACAGAATGACTGGGCGATGATGAGGGGAAAGGTGGAAGGATAAGAATGAAGTCACTAAATGGGTCCTGGAGAAAGTGTCATATGAGCTATCTCCATCAGTTCTCAATAGAGGATCAACTGGAAGGGGCATTTGTCAGGCAGAGGGAATGAGGCATGAAAAAGCATGAACTACTGGAGACCTGCAGGTAATTCTGTATGAATCCGGCATAGGCCAATTAAGAGAGAGAGGGAAGTGAGAAGGAAGCATGCCAAATAAATAGACAGGTACCAAATTGGACTCACGAATGGTTTTTGAGCAAACAAGTGATACAATCGTATTTGCCTTTTAGAAAGAAGATTCTAAATATATTGGATATTACTGGCTAGAAGGGGGTCAAGACTGAAGTAAGAGAGATCAGTATGGAGGCTGTTAAAGTGTATCACGAGATGTCAACAATCTGAACCAAGGCAGTGGTAGCGGTAAGGGAGGATCAATCAATGTATTTCAGGAAATAGACTTGATAGGATTTTCTGACCACTTGTTTGCAGGAGTGTAGAATGACACTGAGGATTCTGGTTTGGGTGATCGAATGAATGATTGTAACGTTAAAGTCAGGAAGACTGAAGGAAGAACATAGTCACAGGGTAAGTCTCACAAATGTGCAAAGAGCCAGCTTCCTAGAGGAAAAACAATTGGCCTTAATTCATTTGAGAGAACGCTGGCAATAAAAGGACCATAATAATTGCAAAGGATTATTTATATTATTTTCACTTGACATAGTAATAATCTGAAAGTCCACATCCTTCAACATTCCAGCTGCTTCCTGTCACTGAAGATGGACAGTGCAGCACAGAAACAGCATCAGTACACAAACAAGGGGGCTATAAACTTTAACGAGCTTTAAAAATTAGCTGAATAAGTGTTAACTCCTCTCAACAGCTGGAACAATCCCTCCTGGGGTTTGCTAAGCATTAATAATGTATTTCTGCCCAGTAAACCCAAGGAAGTTGAGCTGGGAGAAGACCCTGTCTCAGATTATCCCGGTGAATATTTCGCCCAATAAGGCTGGCCAGAATCTAAAACGACAAGTCAGGAGGTACTAACGTGCTACCCCAGACCAAGAAATCCAGTATAGTGGGCAACAGAGAACCAAGGATACCATGAAAAGACCTCTAAAATCTTTGGGGATCTACAGGAAGAGACCAGAATACCTACACATCAAAAGGCAGCACTAAACTGGAATTCCAAGGCTGTGGTTTGATAAGCCATCGGGCTGTCTTCCAACCATTCCCCACACATCTATCTGACCACCTGCGATTGTCTGGCAAAAGGATAGAGTAAGAAGCTGCCATTTATTGAGGGTTTACTATGTACACAGACCTACGCGCAATGCTAGATATTAGATCTAATCTAATTAGATATTAATCTAATATCTCAATTAATCCTCATAACCACCACCCTGGGACATGAATACCATGATTTCCATTCCCATTTTAGAGATGAGGAAAGGAAGGCTCAAAGAGAAGCCACGCCCCCAAGGTCTTCTGGCTAATGGCACAGCCAAGATTCAAGCAGGCATCTCTTTGCTGCCAAAGCCCGTTCTCTTAACCACTAAGTTATAATGTCTTTATACCAATATCATTCCGGGCCCAATTTTTAAGTTTGTCAGGAAAACCCTAAAATATGTGCCAACTTTGTTCAGAAACTGTAATAAATCTCATTCAACTTTTCTTTTGGGTCCAAAGACCTGGCCATTCATGAAGCCCACCCAGAGACGACCTGTCAATAAACACGTAGGCCCCAGTTCAGACTTAGGCTTTGGTATTTGAACTAGAAAGACAGACAGATAAATATTATTACCTGGAGTCCTACAACTCCCTGATATTATATCTTTCTCTAATATTTCCTCTGGGCTTCTCTCAGCAGTGATGTGTTTTTTTAGCATTCCTCCACGTTTCACCACTTTAATCTGTTCTGAATAGAACAATATTCTTAGTAGGTCAAAAGTGCCAGTTCCTTTTACAGCCAAGGTTTTGAACCATGATACTAAATAATATAAATGATATTCTATTTGATGGCTGTTTTACACGTTCTGCAGCCTCTGGTGGGATGAGACACTCGGGCTTCCCCTGTAAATCTCACCAGCTCCCCAATCCGCTGCAGCTATCGAATTCTCCCCTGGAAAATTTAAATCTCTGCTTAAAACATTAACTTCTTCATTTAATTTTTTATTGCTAAGGGTTTACAGCTGACTTTACGGGCCCTGGGATGGTTAATTTTTAATACCTTTCTTTCTTCTTTGATCAACTTTCTCCATTTTCCATTTGAATGCAATTGTACCTTTCTAAAAGGCATTTGTCACTTGCTGGTTTGCATATTTCAGGCAACCAGAGGTGGCTGCTGCAGAGTGGAGGCAGGCATTCCTGCAGAGAACAACCGAGAGCTAGACAGTAACTCTGTGCCTTTCATGTGACTCCTGTTGATAGCACAGTCTCCAGCGTTAGCAAACCTTCCAGCACTGGGTTTTGTCAGGCAATGAATTCCGAGAGGGTTATTGTACTGAATCCTGTCATTGTCATGCACGAGTTATGGACTGAGTCACATCTTTCAAACTTCTGAACCATCGTTAGGGAAAACAAAACACGTTAAAAAATACCTTAAAAACAATTCATACTTCTCCCACCCACCTACCAAAAAACAAAGCCGAAAGAAACTGGAGATTTGTTTTCCAGGTCAAAAAGTCCCCGGCTTTTTATATTCACACAATACACAGCCATTTAAACGTTGCAGAACGTTTAATGACGTGCAAAAAATGTTCACTACGTATTTGGTGGGAAAAAGCAGGTTACAGAGGGTATAGCATAAATATTTTTTTTTAAATGGTATATTTATGCATAAAAATCCTGGGGAAATTAATAATGGTTCTCTGTAGGGGTGATAGAAATAAATGTTTATTTTTGTTCTTTTTGCTTCTCTGTGCTTCTCTCTGCTATATACGTATATGAAAACTTAGAAATATATATATATTGCTTTTGTAGTTAAAAAAATGAGATAATTTAAAATAGAAGTTCTTTGCATTTAGGGTAATACTTAAAATTAAATGAACTAGAGACCAAAATTCTTGAAAGTATAAAGGAGAAATGGGAGATGTCAAAATATATTAATAAAAATATTTATCAATGTATTGAGGGCACTGATAGAAGCATTATATTCCTAATTGTTCAGGTTGTAAATATTTTATCCACATTTTACAAGGATGAAAACTGGGGCTCAGAAAAATTGCATAAATTACCCAAGTTTGCATAGATTAGGTTCAAGGTAGATAAGCCCCAAATCCTCGTGACTTCAAAATGTGTGCTGCTGTCACTGTGCCACGCTGCCTCGATTGAAGTGCTTTCTACACACATCTAAGCTACCACATAAATTCCGTTTTTTTATAGAGGAGAAATATCTTCTCCCAGCCCAGTGCTAAATCAAGAGCATATTTCTAAACTCTTTTTCAACCTTGCTTTTTAAAAATATGTTTGCATGTGTAAAATAGTATATTAATCCTTTCCGTCACAATTTATGAGCGTGTTACAGCCTATGATGAATTTTCACATCCATTAGTCTCCCTAACTATTTGATTTATTCACTATGTAACTATAATATCATCAAATTATATTTAAAATATTTAACAACCTGTGTAGAAAAATAAATATATAAATCAAACATGAAAACCTCTGTTCTTATTTTGTCTCTAAATAAACTAAACCATATATATTTCTAGAACTGGTTACCAAGTGACATAAGTGGTAACAAAAGTTGTTTACCTGATCCACAATTTCTCCCAACATTATAAATTACTAGCGTCACCCTTCATGGGTGAGGCTGTCGCTAGATGACATTCAGCCCCTGTCTGAGCCACAGTCTGACACAAAACCACAATCAAACTCTTCTAAATTGCTGATCACTATGTCATTTGCAGTCTAAAGTCGTGAACTTCTCTTACCAGCAAAGTATTGCTTATGGTTCTGAATCCTCTCTCAGTTTTTGCTGAAGTAACAGCAAATAC
>NW_025794286.1:0-1044 GCF_021613505.1 Equus quagga | reverse complement strand
TACAGCTTTGTAGTATATTTTGAGTTCAGGGAGCATGATACATCCAAGAGTTTTTTTTTCCCCCCTCAGAATTGCTTTGGCTATTCAGTGTCATTTGTTTTTCCATATAAATTTTAAGATTCTTTTCTCTCTTTTCATGAAGAATGTCATTGGTATTCCATTCGTGTTTGCATTAAATCTGTAGATTGATCTGTAGATCAGTCTGTAGATTGATTTAGGTAATATGGACATTTTAACTGTGTTTATTCTTCCAATACATGGGAATGGAATATCTTTCCATGTCTTTTCTTCTTTGAGTTATTTCATTAATGTCATAGTTTTTGGAGTATATGGCATTCACCTCCTTGGTTAAATTTATTCCAGGTATTTTATTCTTTTTTGTTGCAATTGTAAATGGGATTATAGTCTTGACTTCTCTTTCTGCTGGTCCATTATTAGTGTATAGGAATGCAAGTGATTTTGTGTGTGTGAGGAAGACTGGCCTTGAGATAACGTATTTTGCCAACCTTCCTCTTTTATTTTCTCCCCAAAGCCCCAGTACATAGTTGTATATCCTAGTTGTAAATCATTCTAGTTCTTCTATTTGGGATGCCACCACAGCATGGCCTGATGAGCGGTGTGTAGGTCCATGCCCGGAATCCAAACTGGCAAACTGCAGGCCCCCATTACGGAGTGAAATGCAAATGATTTTTGAATGTTGATTTTGTACCCTGCAGCTTTACTGTATTTTTTGATTATTTCTAATAGTTTTTTGTTGGATTCTTTACCGTTTTCTGTATATAGAATCATGTCAACCACAAATAGTGACAGTTTTAATTCTTCCTTTCCTTTTTGGATACCTATTATTTCTTTTACTTGCCTTACTTGTTTGGCTAAAATTTCCAGTACTATGTTGAAGAAGAGTGGCAAGAGTGGGCACCCTTATCTTATTCCTGTTCTCAGAGGAATGGCTTTCACTTTTTGACCATTGCGTATGATGTTGGCGGTGGGTTGGTGCTATATGGCCTTTGTAATGTTGAGGTACTTTCCCTCTATACCCATTTT
>NW_025794285.1:0-5469 GCF_021613505.1 Equus quagga | reverse complement strand
CTGGAGTGGGACCGTAGTGCATTCCTGAGAGAACTATCTGAAACCAAGCTTGAATGTTTCCCCTTCATCAGCTGCTCATATAGAACTCTATACATGGCCATAGGTGTTGGCTGAGGGAGAAGAGGGAGGAGGAAGCGTGCTGGCAACCTAAGCAACAAATTTATGCCACTTATTTGTGCTTTCAGGACATTTAAACTAGCCTCATTGTAACTTATCTATTTGACAATAGAGTGCTGTAATATATGCCTGAGTTTAGAACCAGAAAACATCCAGATAATGAGGTTACTTGGTGCCTAATGTAGAAAGTGTTCAGTTTCCAGAAGGGCCCAATAGCAAACCAAGAGCAGTTTCTCAAAAGGAGGATGGCCATTTGCCAACATGATCATGATTTTGCTCCAAATTTTGGAGAATTTACTGTGATTCTCCTGTTTGGACTTGACACACCCTTCATGTAATTTACCACCACTGGATCCACTAGGCAAAGATAAAGCTGCTTCCACTACAACCTGTGCCTGTTGGAAATTCTTCCTTTACACTGGCCTCCACCTAAAAACCATCTGGAAAACCCTGTAAGAGGACCACAACAGCACACTCAGATGTTGTGTATATTGCCTCCACAATCCTGAGACTCCAAATGTGTTCTCTTTCTTAGTGGGGGAGCACAAGGCACAGCAACTTGTCTTTCCCTTTGAGAGAACAGCCTGATGTGCTACAGACTGCTGGGCTCCTAGAACTTTTGATATGGTGGCACGCGCCTGCATTTTCATCTCCCCTCCCACCCTCTACAAGATGTGTTTGGCCAAGTCATCTAGGTCACCTACTACGTCTTGTTCTCTAGGTCTTACCAGCATGAGTTCCCCAATGTTATACACCAAAAAGGGATAGACAATCCATGTCTTTGACAACTCAATTGAGGCCGAAAGACAGAGAAATGAAAGAATTTTAAGATATGACAGCGAAAGTGGTGGTGGTTACATGAATCTGTACATGAGATGAAATGGCATAGAACCACACACACATGAATGAATGCATGTAAAAGAGAATGAAAGAGTGATGTCAGGAAAGATGGCAGAGTAGGAAGTGCCGGTAATCTGTCTCCCCACGCGGACAACAATTATACTGACAGAATATGTCTGATATAACTATTTTGGAACTTTGGAGTGTATTTGAAGGCTTGCAGCTTCCAGGGGAAGGCTTGGACAGGAAACCCCAGTTACTTTCTATCAATTTCAGCCTCGCACAGCAGTGGTTATGATCCCGCAGCCCCGCCCCAAACTCTGTGGCAGGCAGCCATCCTAGCATTCTTAGAGGGGCTTGAGGAAGCCAGAGTGGACAATAAACACTTTCTCCTCCTACAAATATTGGAGATGATCTCTTATTGCTGCTTCTAATTACAGCAGGTCAGACAGAGGCAGACCACCATTGTTACAATCCCCACCAGCTGAAGTAGCTTCAAGGACACTTTAAAAAACAGAGCCCTTTTAATTCCCTCTTTATGTTTCCTTCTTTCTCCTTTTTGGGAGCCAGACTTTTAAGGACTAGGACATTCAAAAGCAAGCATACATACAGGGGAATTTAGAAAGCCACTGTGCATGCCCAGAGAAAAAGATAGGCTCAGAAAAGAGCTGAGATAGGGCCGGCCTGGTGGCCTAGTGGTTAAGTTCGTATGCTCCACTACAGTGGCCAGGGGTTTGCAGGTTTGGATCCCAGGAGAGGACCTATACCCCACTGATCAAGCCATGCTGTGGTGGCATCTCATGTATAAAATAGAGGAAGATTGGCACAGATGTACGTTCAGTAACAATCTTCCTCACCAAAAAAAAGCTGAGAAGGCCTCAAGTCTACACCTCATGCTGATCCCTGGCACAGAGACACTCTGCAACAATCAAAAGCAAACAAACAAAAATCAGCAAACTCTGGGGGTCAGTCCAGTGGCACAGTGATTAAGTTCACATGTTCCACTTCGGCAGCCCAGCATCTGCTAGTTCGGATCCCAGGTGTGGACATGGCACCACTTGTCAAGCCACGCTGTGGTAGGCATCCCACATATAAAGTAGAGGAAGATGGGCACAGATGTTAGCTCAGGGCCAGTCTTCCTCAATAAAAAGAGGAGGATTGGTGGCAGATGTTAGCTCAGGGATAATCTTCCTCAACAAAAAAAAAAAAGCCCAGAAAACTCTGGAGAAGAGGGAAAATCTGATTTCCAGAGTTGCCACATCCTAAGATTTAAATGTCCAATTTTGAAACCAGAAAGTTACAAGACATACAAAGAAATAGGAAAGCATGGCCCTTCAAAGGAAAAGTAAATCAACAGAAACTGGCCATGAGAAAGACCAGACTGTGGACTTACTAGACAAAGACTTTGAAACAACTGTCTTAAGGGTGCTGAAGGAACTAAAGAAAGATGTGGATACAGTCAAGAAAACAATGCATGAACAAAATGGAAATATTCATCAACAGATAGAAAATAGAAAAAGGAACAAAAGAGGATTCTGGGAAGATGGTGGAGTAAGAAGCACCAAGAATCCAGCTCCTCATGCAGACAACACTTGTACTCGCAGATTCCATCTGATGTAACCATTTTGGAACTTTGGAGTCTATTGAAGGCTTGCAACTTCTAGAAGAAGGCTTGGATGGTAAATTATTAATTTTAGCTCTTATCTCGGCAGTGGCTACCCATCCTCCACCTCCTAGGCAGCCATACACACATTCCAGGAACAGCTTGCACACAGGTGGCAGGAGCAAGGGTGGTCAATAAAGACCCCATTCTCCAAATACCAGAGATCTGTGCTCTGGTCCCTGATTGCTGCTTCTGACTGCAGACACAGAGGTGGATGGCCATTATTGTCCTTCTTTGCTGCAAACCCCTCCTCCTCTGGCTGAAGTAACTGCCAGGGCATTTAAAGGGCCAGCACCAGGGGTTTTTTTTTTCCCTTTCATTTCTATCCTTTTCACCTTTTAGAAGCCAGACATTTAAGTACTAGGACACTCAAAAGCAATCACTTATGCAGGGGAATTTAGAAAGTCACTGCACATGCCCAGGGAAAAGACCAAGCTAAGGAGAGCCCTGAGATCTTAAGTTTACACCTCAGAGTGATCCCCAGCTAAGAGATAGCCTACAACACTCAAAAACAAAAAAACAGCAAATCCTGGGGAAAGGAGATTCTGATTTCCAAGGATACTACATTACTAGATTCAAATGTCCAGTTTTCAACAAAAAATCAGAAGGCATACAAAGAAACAGGAAAGCATGGCCCATTCAAAGAAATACGTAAATCAACAAAAACTGTTCCTGAGAAAGACCAGATGGCAGACCAACCAGAAAAAGATTTTTAAATCACTGTCCTGAAGATGCTCAAAGAATTAAACGAAGACATGGAGAAAGTCCAAAAAATGATGTATAAACAAAAGGAAAATATCAACAAAGAGATAAAAAACATAAAAAGAAGATAAAAAAGAAATTCTGGGACTGAAAAGTGTAAAAACTGAAGTGAAAAATTCACTAGAGGGATTCAAAGACAGGCTTGATCAGGCAGGACATAGAATCAGTGAACTTGAAGATAAGGCTGTTGAAATTATCAAGTCTGAGGAACAAAAAGAAAGCAGTTTAAAGTGAACAAGCATAAGGGACACATGGGAAACTATCAAGCAGACCAACACATGTACTGTGAGAGTCCCAGAAGGAGAAGAGAGAGAAAGCGGCAGAGAGACTATTTGAAGATAAAGTAGATGAAAAATTTCTAAAATTGGTGAAAGACATGAGTATAAATATCTGAGATGTTCAATGAAATCCAAGGAGGATGAACTTGAGGAGATCCACATCAAGACACATTATAATCAACCTGATGAAAGCCAAAAACAAAGAGAGAATCTGGAAAGCAGCAAGAGAGAAGCAGCTCATCACATACAAGGATCCTCAGGAAGATTATCGGCAGATTTCTCATCAGGAAGTTTGGAGGTCAGAAGACAGTGGGTGAGGAGGGACATCAGCATCACGGCAGAGTGAGTTGTTCCCTTTGTCTCTCCCTTCTCAGTTAGAACCAGTAGGACATCTGTTAACCAAGAAAGGGCTCTCTGCAGAACGTCTGAGAGATCCATTCATCTATTCATCTGAAGGTGGTGGACTGCACCTCCTGGAGGCAGTGGAACTAGGGCAGCAGTGGCAGCAGCTCCCAAGACCAGAGGTTCCAGGATCTGTGTCTGTGCCTGCAAACAGAGGCTCCAGGAACTGAGGTAACACCCATCAACAGAGGCCCCAGGAATCAAGGCAACACACACTCCTGGTGACTCCAGGAATCACTAAGGGCCTGAAACTGGAGACTCTGGGAACTGCGAGATACCTGTGACCCAGCCTGTCCCCTGCCCGATGGCAGAGCCTCTGACACTGACCCTTCCAGCAGCAGGGGCTACATCCAAGATGTGGACACTCCGGGCAGTGACAACAGTGCCTGTGACCAGAGGTTTCAAAAAGGCCACTGGCAGCAGGAACAGCAGTGGCACTCACGGCTTAGCCCCTCCCCCTCCCCTAGTAGTTGGGGGTAGTACCTACTACCTGAGGCTTCAGGAGCCACAGCAGTACCCATGACCCAGCCTCCAGTGGGGACACCCCTGACACTGGCCCTACTAGCAGCAGGGCTTCATACAAGACTCCAAGATCCTGGCAGCAGTGGTGGCATCCATGAACCCAGAGCACCCAGCAGCCGTGCTGCTAGCACCCCAAGACAACTCAGGAGCAGCAGCACACGTGATGCACGTGGCAGCAGCACCCAAACCCATGGAGAGAGTGCAGAGAGCCAGGTAACAGTAACAGTGGAGCCCGCAACCCCAGTCCTCTCCAGCTGCGGAGGGGTCCACAACTTCGGGCCCCTATCCATACCTGTAGCACCTACAGACCCAACAAACCTAAACATGGTGGAGGTGCCTATCACACCAGCTCTCACTCCATTCTCCCCCTCACCCGTCACAGTGGAGGACCATGAAACCCAGGTGACCTGGGAAGCAGCAAAGGTGTTCGCAGCCTGCTGACCCTAGTGGTGGCACCCGTGACTGCAGTGACATCATAAGCAGCAAGATGTCAGCAACCTCGGAGACACAAGAAGCAAAAGGAGGGCACTGACAATGCCGCTGGCAGAGGCAGTGGAGGGTGGAAAGTGCAGGCTCTCAAATACAAGCAGAAGCAGCTCAGAATCAAAGTAACCAAAACCTTACCCAAATAAGAAAGGTGTTTGCTAGAAGACAATGGGCTGATATATTTAAAGGGCTGAAAGAAAACAACTGTCAACCAAGAATCCTATATATGGCAAAACTGTCCTTCAAAAGTGAGGGAGAATCTAAGACACTCCCAGATAAACAAAAGTTGAGGGAGTTAATTACTATTAGACCTGCCCTGCAAGAAATGCTGAAGGGAGTTGCAGGTTGAAATGAAATGTCACTAGACAGCAACTTGCAGCCGTATGAAGAAATAAAGAT
>NW_025794284.1:0-1051 GCF_021613505.1 Equus quagga | reverse complement strand
AGCCAGGTCCAGCTTCCTTTGTGCCCTCCTGGGTCGGGGTCTCTGACACTTGTCACCCCAGGAACAGACACACCCAACCCCAGTCCCTGCCCCAGAAGCCGCAGGTCGTCCACCTGTCGGCCCTAACCCGTTTCTCTACTCCTTTGTACTTTAGCAAGCAGATGAACGGAGTGTCGACCTTGTCCTGCTTTCAAATCCCGGCTCTGTCACGTGATCACTAGGTAGCCTTGGGCCAGGTCATGTCTTCTCGCTAAGCCTCAGTTTCCTAATCTGTAAAATGGGGGCAAAAGCGCCCCTCCCCCGGGGGTGCTGTAAGGAGCAGTGGCAACCAGGAATAGGAAAACCTCTGGCGAAGTATCAAGTCTGGGCAGATGGGTTGGGCGCTGGACTGACTGCGCTGGCAGAAGTCAAACCCTGGCCCAGCCCCCAGAGGCTCACAGTCGGGCAAGGGAGACCGTCCATGAGCACACACGCGTGCTCACATGCATTATCGTCAGCCAGTAATAGTCTTTTTCATTGGTTGATTTTGCTTTACACTTTACCAAGTGTCTCCAGGTCGTCAGCACCACTGTTTCCACCCTTCCTTGGTTCTGAGATCCGCCTGGGGCACTGGCTTCAGAGCCTTGAAGATTCAGGGTCGGGGGTCTGTGGTGGGCCCAGGCGTCCGCGTGTCCAGCTGGAGTCCCAGGCGATGCTGATGCTCAGGCAGCTGTCTTGGTCGTCCACCAGCTCTGCCCAAGAGCCCAGAGATTCTGCCAGGGCCAGTTTTACAGATACGGGGCCCGCTTTATAGGTGAAGAAACTGAGGTTACCCAAGGAGAACTTTGAACTGTGTCCAGAGCGGCACAGTTCCAAGCGAGAGCCCAGCGCCTGGTGAACAGAGGGTGACACAGGCCAGAGGAGGCAAGGGGAAAGAGTGGGGTGGGCAGGAAGGGCTTCCTGGAGGAGGCAACACTTTGGCCAGGTCTTCAAGGTGGGTGCGGTCCACCTAAACATAAGAGAACCCACAAACAAAGTGCAGGGTTGAATAGCATGCTAGGGAGCAAGGAGG
>NW_025794283.1:15335-18797 GCF_021613505.1 Equus quagga | reverse complement strand
AACATACTCTTAAACAACCAATGAGTCAAAGAAGAATTCACAAGGAAAATTGGAAAATACTTTGAGATGAATGAAAAAGAAGGCACAATATATCAGAACTTCTGGGATACAGTTAAATCAGTGCTAAAAGGGAATTTTATGGCTGCAAATGCCCACATTAAAAAAGAAAATCAACCTCAAATCAATAACCTAACTCTGCACCTTAGGAAGTTAGAAGAAAAAAAACCTAAAACAAGCAGAAGAAATGAAATACTAGAAACTCGAGTGGAAACTAATGAAATAGAGAATGGTCAAATAATAAAGTCAATAAAATCAAAACTTGGTTATTTGAAAAGATCAACAAATTTGACAGACTTTTAGCTATATTGATGAGGTAGAGGGGGGACTCAAATTACTAAAGTTAGAAATGAAAGAGAGAACTTTACAGCTGATCTTATAGAAATAAAAAGGATTATAAGGAATGCTATGAACAATTTTATGCCAATAAATTATACAACGTATAAAAAATGGAAAAATTCATACAAAGTCAAAAACTACTAAAACCGAGTCTGAAATAAGTAGAAAATTTGAATAGACCTATTTCAAATAAAGAGACTTAATTCGTAATCAAAACACTACCCACAAATAAAATCCCAGTGGGCCCAGATGGCTTCATTGGTGAATTCTACCAAAATTTAAAAAAAATTAATACCTATTAATTCTTTACCAACTCTTCCAAAAAGATAAATAAATAAATAAATAGAAGAGGAGCAAACACTTCCCAACACATTCTATGAGGCCGGTATTATCTTGCTACCAAAACCAGAAAAAGACATAAGAAGAAAAGAGAACTCAGACCAACAACTCTTATGAAATAAATGCCAAATGACCAACAAAATACTAGCAAATAAAATCCAGCAATAGACAAAAAGGATTGTACACTATGACCAAGTGGGATTTACTCCAGGAATGCAAGATTGCATTAACATCTGAAAATCAATTAATCTGATGCACCATATCAATAAAATAAAGGACAAAAACTACAAGATTATCAGTAGAAGAAAAGAGAGAGAAAAAGCATTTGATAAAATTCAACACCATTCCATGACGAAAAAAGCATTCAAGTATATACGAATAGAAAGAAACTTTCTCAGTCTGATAAAGGGCATCTATTAAAAAAAACCACAGCTAACATCATACTTAATGGTGAAAGACTGAATGATTTCCTCTCAAGATCAGGAACAAGACAAAGATGACTACTATACCAGTTCGATTTGACATTGTATTGGAGGTTCTATCCAGGACAATTAGGCAAGAAAAAGAAAGAAAAGGCATTCAGTTTGGAAAGAAAGAAGTAAAACTATTTCTATTCACAGATGACATGATTTTATGTACAGGAAATCTCAGGAATCCACTAAGAAACTATTATAACTAATAAACGAGTTCAACAAGGTTGCAGGATATAAGATCAGTATGCAAAAATCAATTGTATTTCTACACACTTTCAATGACCAATCAGAAAATGAAATTAACAATTCCATTTACCATAACATCAAAAAAGAATAAAGCACAACAGTGTGAATGTACTTAACGCCACAGACATGTACACTTAAAAATGGTTAAAATGATAAATTTTATTTTATATACACCTTACCGCAATAAAGGAAGAAAAAATACTCAGGAGTAAATTTAACAAAAGAAATGCAAAACGTATACTCTGAAAACCACAAAACATCATTGAAAGAAAAGGTCTAAATAAATGAAAGATATCCCATGTTCATGAATTGGAAGACAATATTGTTAAGATGGCAGTACTCCCTGAATTGATCTACACATTGAACACAATCCTTATCAGAATCCCAGCTGGCTTCCTTATAGAAGTTGACTAGCTGAGTCTAAAATTCATTTGGAAATTCAAATGACCCAATCTTGAGAAAGAATGAAGTTGGATGATTAACACTTCCTGATTTCAAAACTTATTACAGAGTAACAGTATTCAAGATAGCATCGTATTGGCATAAGACAAGACATACAGATCAATGGAATAGGAGGAGAGTCTAAAAAATAAAGCTTTACATCTTTGGTCAATTGATTTTTGACAAGGATGCCAAGAGCCTTCAATGGGGAAAGAACAGTCTTCTAAACCAATGGTGCTGGAACAACACAAAAAGAATAAAGTTGCACCACTCCCTCACACCATTTATAAAATCAACTCAAAATGGATCAGAGACCTAAATATAACAGACAATACTATGTAAAGCTCTTGGAAGAAAACGGATAAATCTTCATGACCATGGATCTGGCAGTGCTTTCTAAGATACAACACCAAAACCACAAGCACCAAAAGAAAAAATAGGTATATTGGTCTTTATCAAAATTAAAAGCTTTTCTGCTTCAAAGGACATTAGAAAGAGAGTAAAAAGACAACCTATAGTTGGGAGAAAATATTTGCAAATCACGTATGTGGCAAGGGACTTGTGGCTAGAATATATGAAGGACTCTTACAACTCAAAACCAAAAAGACAAATCTCCCAATTTTTAAAAATGGATGAAGGATATGAATAGACATATCTTTAAAAAAAAAGACACACTTACGGTCAATAAGCACATGGAAAGATGCTTAACATTGTTAGTCAGGAAATCCACACCACAATGAGATTCCACTTAACGCACACTAAGATGGCTATAATCATAACTTTTAAAAGACAGATAATAACAAGGATCGGTGAGGATACGGAGAAAATGTACAGTGCTCATCCATTGCTAGAGGGAATATAAATGGCACACTCACTTTGGAAAACAGTTTGTTAGTTTCTCAAAAATTAAACATAGTGTTATGACTTGACTCAGCATTCCTCTGCCAAATATTTACCCAAGAGAAATAACATCATATATCCACGCAAAAACTTGTATACAAATGTTCGTAGCAGCATTATTCATAATAGTCAAGGGGTGGAAGCAACCTAAATGCTCATTAACTGATGAATGGATAAGTAAAACATGCTATACCCATACAATGGAATATTATTCAGCTATAAAAAGAAATGAAGTACTTTTACATACTACAACATGGATGAATCTTGTAAACATTATGCTAAGTGAAGGAAATCAGTCACAAAGGAGCACATATTGTATGATTTCATTTTTATGAAATGTCCAGAATAGGCAAATCCTTTGAGACAGAAAGTAGGTAAGTGTTTGCCTAGGTCTTAAGGGGATAGAATGAGGGGTGGGGAGGTAAGGTTTCAAGGGTACTGGGCTTCTTTTCTGGGTGGTGACACGTCTAACACTGATTGTGGTGATGGTTGCACAACTTTGGGAATATATTAAAAACTACTGAATTGTATACTTTAAATGGGTGAATTGTATGGTACATGAATTTTATCTGAACAGTTATCAAAAAAACTATGAGAAAATATTCAGGTCTAGGGTTAGGCAAAGAGTTCTTAGACCTGACATCAAAAGTACAATCCATAAAAAGGA
>NW_025794283.1:10256-15325 GCF_021613505.1 Equus quagga | reverse complement strand
GCAAATTAAAACCACAGTGAGATATTGCTACAAACCTATGAGAATAGTTAAATTAAAAATAGTGTCAACACTGGATGCTGGCAAGGACACAGAAACTGGATTGTTCCTACACTGCTGGGGAGAACATCAAATGGCAAAGCCACTTGGGAAAAGTTTTGCAGTTTCTTAAAAAACTAAACATACAACTACCACGCAACTCAGCAGTAATACTCTTGGGCTTTTATCCAAGAGAAATTAAAAATTATGTTCACACAAAAACTGGTACATGGATGTTCTTACCAGCTGTATCTGTGCACAATCATGTGCCGAATAACAACATTTTGGTCAACGAGGGACCACACATATGACAGTGGTCCCATAAGATTAGTACCATAGAGCCTAGGTGTGTAGTAGGCCACAGCATCTGGGTTTGTGTAAGGACACTCTGTGATGTTCACACAATGATGAAATCACCTAACAGTGCATTTCTCAGAATGTATCCCCATCATGAAATGAAACGATGCATGACTGCATCAACTTCGTATTGCTGCTGTAACAAATTACCACAAACTTAGTGGCTTAAAACAACACAGATTTCTTTTTTTATAGTTCTGGAGGCCAGAAGTCTGAAATGAATCTTATGGGACTAAAAGTCACTGGCAGGGCTGACTCCTTGTGGAGGCTGGAGGAGAGCATCTGTTTCCTTGCCTTTTCTTCTGGGAGCCACCGGCGTTTCTTAGCTCAAGACCCATTCCTCGCACCGCATTGAATTTTCTCCCCCTGCTTCCAATGTAACACCACCTTTCTCTTCTAAAGTCACATCTCCCTCTGCCTCCTTCTTCTAAGGACACTTCTGATGACGTGGGCCCGCCTGGATAATCCAGGATCATGTCTCTATCTCAAGAGCCTCAATTTAGGGATCTGCAGAGTCTCCTTTGCCATTTAAGGTGATAGTCACAGTTCTAGGAATTAGGACCTGAATACTCTGGGGGCCATTATCCAGCCTACCACAATCTATAATAACCCCAAATTGGAAACACCCCAGATTTCCTTCAGTGGGTGAATGGCTAAACAAACTGTGGTACATCAATATCATGGAATTCTACTCAGCTATAAAGATGAGTGAACTACGAATACAAAAAACAATTTGAACCAATCTTAAGAGACTTAGTCTTAAGAGACTAAGTCAAAAGAGACGATCCCAAATGTCATGTGCTGTGTGATTGCATTTATATAACATTCCTGAAATGACAGTTATAGAATTGGAGAACAGATTAGTGGTTTCAAGGGATTAAGGAGGGACGGGAGTGGGAGGAAAGTGGGTGTGTCTATAAGAGAGCTAACACCAGGGATCCTTGTGGAGATGGAAATGTTCTGTATCTTGGCTGTCTCGATGTCGCTATCCTAGTTTTTACTGTGGAGTTTCAGAAGATGTTACCACAGGCAGAAACTATGTAAAAGGTGCATGGGATCTCTCTGTATTATTTCTTATGCTTGCATGTGAATGTCTGAAAGCACAAAGTTTAATTTTTAAAAATGGGTAAAAGAACTGAATATACATTTCATCAAGAAGATATATAATTGGCCAATAAGCACATGAAAAAGTTCTGAGCAGCATGAATCACTGGAGGAATGCAAATCAAAACCAGTAGGGCGAAGCCCCTAATAGGATGGTTGTAACAAGGGAGACAGACAATAACAAATATTGGTAAGGATATGGAGAAATGGGAACCCCCACAGATTGCTGGGTGGGGTGAGGGGGGGAATGTAAAATGGCACATCCATTCTGGAAAACAGTGGCAGTTCCTCAAGAAGTTCAACAGAGAGTTACCATTTGACTCAGCAATTCTACTCCTAGGTATCTGTTTGAGAGGAATGAAGGCATATGTTCACACAAAGTCTTGCATGTGAATATTCATAGCCGCATTATTTATAATAGCCAAAAGGTGGAAATAATGCAAACATCCTTTAACTGATGAATGGATAAACAAAGTGCTATATCCACACAATGGAATACTTTTTAGCAATAAAAAGGAATGAAATACTTTCATTTGGTATGACTTGGATGAACCTCAAAAATATGCTTAAAGAAGCCAGAGAGAAAAGATCACATTTTATGATTCCGTTTATACGAATTGTCCAGAGAAGGCAAAGCTATGGAGACCACTAGAGAGTAGATCAGTGGTTGCTGGGGGCTGGAAGTGGGAACAGGGATTAACTATAAACGGGCACGATGGATCTAATGCTGGGGTGGGGGGTATTCTAAACCTAGATTGTGCTAATGATTCCACAAGTTAGTAAACTGCTAAAATTACACTGAAAATGGATGAATTTTATGGTATGTAAATTATACCTCAATAAAGTGGTGTTTTAAAAAACAAGTTAAAAATGAAATGTACCCAACTAATTTTCAAATGAGTAACATAACCACATTGAAAGGAGAGAGAGGGAGAGAAGGAGAAAATCACTAATGCAAGTAATTGGAGACTCTAGCTAGTATTTGACTGTATACCCTCAGTCTCGAGTAGGGTGAGGCCGAGAATTACAAACAAATCTTGGACTCTTTTCAGTAGGTTTGATTTTGTAGTGATAAGGATGAAGCAATTAAGAAAAGTATTTTAGATGCACTGTAGACAGCAGTGAGGCTGTGCGCTGATGTGGCTGGGAACCAAGCATCTCGTTGTGGACGAAGGGACTCCCAAAGAAGGAAGAACCCAGTGCCGTGGGGGCGAACTAGACATGGGTGTGGACTCAAGAGTTCTGGTGGGAATATATTTCTGTGTGTGCACGTCCGTGTGTCCGTGTGTATGTATGTAAGTACAGTGTGAATTTACGTGTGCGTATATATGCATATATTTCCTTAGCTCCATGCACAGGAAGGGCCTAGAAGAAAAGAGACCTAGTGGCAATGAGCAGACCCAGTGACCAGACTTTGGTTTCTAATGATTTCATTCCCCATTAAAAGGAACCAGTACTCAGAAAATTGGCTCATTCGAGGGCTGGGGCAGAGTGGGTATAAAATGAGCCTGAATCTTGTTATTCCAGAACATAAAGAACTGCTTAAAAAAATAAACAAATAAGCGAGCATGTCACAAATACACAGAAGCCAGCTTAAAGGGGCTTTCACTGGCCACATCTGGGACAATTTGGATATCAAAGTAATTAAGGACGGTAAAAACTTATGATAAAAAATTCAGTAGCCTATGCATATAGATAATAAATTCCATGGAAATAAATCACTGGGAGAGAAAGAAGGCCTTTATCACAGTAGAATGTTGAGATATTTTCTCTTGGAATACCATTCTAGCTGGACGGCATTTTTTCCCCAGCACTTTTGTGGAAGGGGTCTGGAGTTGGAAAGCCATTTTGCAACCACTAATAAAATCTGGTTCCAGAAAGCCTCTAAATCTGGGAGACATTTTTTGATAAGGAGCAGGATATTTGCATGGCCTTAAAGTATCTCTCCCAGACTGATTATTGGTTACAAGGCAAAACAAAGTAACTGCTCAGTGGAGCAAAAGGACAGTGCCTCCACTGGGTGATGAAAGTAACAGCACCAATTAGGGGCAGATGGCATCATGTGCCTCGAGTCGTGATACCCCAAGAGGTACGGAGTGTTCCAGTTGGGAATGCACACCTGAATCTAACCACCAGGAAACAGAAGACAAACTCCCCCCCTCCACCGCCCAGGAGGTGGTGGGAATGTATCCTTCAAAATGTCAATGTCAATGTCATAAAAGATAGACATTGGAAATGTTCCAGATTAAAGGAGGCTAAAGAGATGACAACAAAAGGCAATACTGACCCTGGAATGGATCCTGCGTTGGAGGAAGAAAAGCTCCAAAGGACATTGCCATGTCAACTGGCAAAACTGGAATATAGATGGTGGATTAGGTAAATGGACTGGATCAACATTTAATTGCAGAGGTTAACCATGTTGTAGCTTTAAAGGGGAGTACTTTTATTTCTAGGAAATACAGAGCAAAACCTTTAGGGGCAAAGGGCTATAAAGTGTGCAATTTACTTTCAAATGGTTCAGAAAAAAAGTGTTACGTGAATATACATATAGAAAAGGGGTACAAATTATAAAATAAATGAAGCAGAATGTTAACAATCAGTGAACCGAATCTTAGTAAAGGGTATTTGAGTGTTTTCTACCTCATTCTTGCAGTTTTTCTGTAGTTCCAAATTATTTCCACATAAACAGCTTTTTAAAAAACCCAAACAACTCTAAGTTATCACTTCAGTCCAGTGGTTCTCAACTAGGGGTAATTTTACCCCCAGGGTACTTTTAGCAATATCTAGAGACATTTTGGGTGTCATAACCAAGGGGATAGTGCTGCTGGCTCCCTGGCAGAGACCAAGGATGCTGCTAAACATCCCACAATGCATATAATAGCCCCCTCATCAAAGACTGATCTTGATAGTGCTGCAGTGGAGAAACACTGCCCCACCCCGCTGACAAGGTGGAAAATGGCTCTGCTGACGGTGGCTGGCAGGGATGTCACGAAGGGAGCCCTGCCTGTGGGAAAGCAAGGTCAGACTGCCCTGGAGAAAAGCAGCTTGGCAACATCCACTGAAATTAATAACGCACCTAATACCTGTGTTACAGGCTGAGTGGTGATTTCATTTTCGTACTTGGACACAAAGAAGATCTTCATTTAAAACAAAGGAGAGATTGGGGCTGGCCCCGTGGCCGAGTGGTTAAGTTCACGTGCTCTGCTGCAGGCGGCCCAGTGTTTCGTTAGTTTGAATCCTGGGCACAGACATGGCAATGCTCATCAAACCACGCTGAGGCAGCGTCCCACATGCCACAGCTAGAAGAACCCACAACAAAGAATATACAACTATGTACTGGGGGGCTTTGGGGAGAAAAAGGAAAAAAAATGAAATCTTAAAAAAAAAAAGAGGAGAGATTTCACAGGCCACATCCTCTTACTGTAAGCTTGTTAAATTAGAAATAAATAACAGTGATAAAAAATGTACTGCTCAAAAATGAAGAAAACATTTCTTACACGAACCCTAGATTAAAGAGAAAATAAAAATACAAAGTAAAAACCATCCAGAAAGCAATGAAAAGGAACATATTT
>NW_025794283.1:8766-10246 GCF_021613505.1 Equus quagga | reverse complement strand
TGGTGAAATAGAAAACAAAAACAGCAAAAAGGTAGTTTTCTGATAAGATAATAAAAGTATAATAAATAAAATGAAATAGATAAATCTTTCATGAGCTTAAGAAAAAAAGAGAAAGCTATAAAAGCTCAGGCAAGAAAAAAAGAGAGGCAGTGATGGAAGACATTAAACCACTAAAGGAGAAAATTAGTTTCGACCAAGTGGCGACATAAATGAAACCCTGGCGGAATTAAATAGCAATGAATAAATTACCCCCAAAGAGGCAGTAAATTTACTTAGAACAAATTACCATAAAACAGACTAAGAGGAGATTAAAGTTCTTTTAAACACGTACCAGCCCCAGATAGTTTAACCACTTAGTTCTAATATTTAACTTTTAAAGAGAAGATCAATCCAATGTTCTTCGGAGTGTTCCGGCACACAGGACAAGGCAGACAGATCTCCCTTTTGTAAAATGTATTTGCGCCCACATCACGGCAGCTTTCCCACTCTTCTGAACCTGAGACACTGTTATTTCTATAATCAGATATCCCAGATGTCTTTCATCAGCACCAAGAGGACAGTTTCACAGTTTTAACGACTGGTTCAATGGATATGCGATACTTTCTTTAAGGAGAGCTCCACTGATGGATATGTCCGTGGTTTACTATCTTTTGCTATTTAACAATTGCAGAAATCAGTATCCTCATAATGGATCATTTTGCAAATGTGCACTGTCAGTGTAGAATAAGTTTCTGGAAGGGTTGAAGGGCATATGCTTCTTAATTTTCATTGAAATTGTCTCATGCGTCTCCACAGAGGTTGCATCAATTTATTCTCCCAACAGCAATCACCGAAGTGGAGGGTTTCGCTGTACACGCGCGCCCATAGAGTGTCATCAAACGCTTTAAAATTCAATAATCAGAGAAGTAGAAAAGTCCCATTGCTTTAACTTGTATTTCTCTCATCATAATCAGGGTTATCTGCATCTTTTCATGCTTAAAAATTCTTGGCATTTCCTTTTCTGAGAACTGTTTTTATACCTTTTTTCCTTTTATCTTTATGATTTACAAGAGCTTCTTAATACATCGATGAAATTAGGCCTATGTCTGTGATATAAGCAGCAACAATTTTCCCCAGGTTATGATTTCTTTAAATGATTTTTGGTATTTTTTTGCTATGTGAAATGTTTTTATTTTACATATGTTTTCATGGAGGTGTAATTGACCTATAATAAATGCACACGTTGAAAGTATACAATTTGGTAACTTGTGACACGTGAGGAAACCATCGCCACAATCAAGATGACAAGCATATCCAATGCCCCCAAAAGTTCCTTGTGCCTTTTGCACTCCTCCTCCCGACGCTGTCCCCACGCTTCCCCACCTCAAGGGAACCAGTGATCTTTTTGTCACTCTAGATTGGTCTACATTTTCTAGAGTTTTATATAAATAGAATAAGACAGTATGTACTCCTTTTTTGTCTGGTTTCTTTCACTCATCAT
>NW_025794283.1:0-8756 GCF_021613505.1 Equus quagga | reverse complement strand
TAAGACAGTATGTACTCCTTTTTTGTCTGGTTTCTTTCACTCATCATAATTATTTTGAGATTCATCCAGGCTGTTGTGTGTATTCATAGCTTATTCCTTTTTTATTTTTGAGTAGTATTCCATTGTATGGATACACTACAACTTTAAAAAAATTTATTCAAATATTGATGGGCATTTGGTTGTTCCCAGTTTTCATTAAACAGCTATGAACATTCCATGCACAAGTGTCAGTATGTGCATTTGCTCTTAATTCTCCTGGACAAATACCTAGGAATAGAATGGCTGGGTAACATGGCAGGTCTATACTTAACACTTTAAGAAACTGCCAAACTGTTTTCCACCGTTCTGCATTCCCATCAGGAGTGTATGAGAGCTCCATTTCCTCCACATCCTTGTCAGCACTTAGTATGGTTAATCTTCTTAATTTTAGCCAATATAATAATTGTGCAGTAGTATCTCGTTGTTTTAATTTGCATTTCCCTAATAACTAGTGATGTTGAGCATCTTTTTACGTGCTTAACCACATAACCACATATCTTCTTTGATGAAGTGTCTGTTCAAACCTTTTGCCCTTTTTTTTTTTTTTTAAAGATTGGCACCTGAGCTAACAACTTGCCAATGTTTTTTGTGGTTTTTTTTTTTTTTGCTTTTTTTTCCTCCTGAAATCCACCCCCCAGCAGTTAGTTGTATACTTATAGTTGTGGGTCCTTCTAGTTGTGGCGTGTGGGATGCTGCCTCAACATGGCCTGATGAGCGGTGCCATGTCCATGCCCAGGATCCAAACCAGCGAAACCCTGGGCGACTGAAGCGGAGCGTGCGAACTTAACCGCTCGGCCACGGGGCCGGCCCCCTGCCCATTTTTCATTTGTTGTTTGTCTTCTTCTTATTCAGTTGTAAGTGTCCCTCATATATTCTGGGTACAAGTCCTTTATCATATGTAAGAGTTGAAAATATTTTCTCCCCATTGCTGTTTTGTCTTCTCATTCTTTTAATCATGTCTTTCAAAGAGAAGGTTGTAATTTTCATAAGTCTAATCTATTTATTCTTATTACGGCTTGTGCTTTCGGTGTCAGGTCTAGAAAATCTTTAATTCAAAGTCACAGACATTTTCTCCTATGTTTTCTTCTATAAGTTTTAGGCTTTAAATTTAGGTCTATCATAAATTTTGAGTTAATTTATATATATTATGCAAGCTGTAGCTCCATGTTCATTTTCTGGTATATGGATATCCAGTTGTTCCAAGACTACTTGTTGAAAAGACTATCCTTCAGCAAGTTCTCTTTGCACCTTGTCAAAAATCAGCTGTCCCTGAGTATGCAGGTCTGTCTGGATTCTCTATTTTGTTCTGTTGATCTCTTTGCTTATTTTTATGCTCATACCATGCTGCTAGTGCTATCCTCCAACTTTGTTCATTTTCAGAGTTGTCTGGTATTCTAGGTTGTTTCATTTCCTATGAATTTCAGAATCAGCTCGTTAATTTCTCCAGCACGCCTGCTGGGATCCTGACTGACGCTGCATTCAATTTAGAGATCCACATCGAGTCTTGTGATGCGCCATGGGCCCCTCTCCGTTTATTTAGACCTTCTCTGATTTCTCTCAGCAATGTTTTGTAGTTTCAGGGTACAACCCACATCTTTTGTCAGATTAATCTCTAAGTATTTCATATTTTTAACGCTACCGTAAGTGGTATTTTTTAAATGCCAATTTCAGATTATTTGCTGCTAGAACATAGAAATAGAATTTACTTTTGCATATTGATCTTGTATCTGCCAATTATATTATCAATAATCATTAAATCCTTTAAATATATATTATAGGATCCGATATGAAGTGTTTCTATTATTTTTCTAAATATTCTGTAATTTGAGATTTTATTTCCTCTTTGACAGAGGAAGAGTTACGAACCAGGAACATCAACCAAAACAGTAAAGTGCTGACTCCAGTTCCGACAAAACCAGAAACTGTAGTTCCAAAATAGTCCACAGGTCCTTCCTAATGCAGCAAGTCAAGAACACGAAGCCACTGGCATTAATATTTGACTAGACGCAACAAAAATCAATTTAAAAAGAATTTCAAATGCTATGTGGTAACAATCACGAAACAAGTGAAAAAGCAGGAATAGTACTGAACGATTGGGGTGGAACCAACCCGGGTGTGTATGTTCATTAAAACTAAGGTGGGGGGGACATATGTCAAAACCCTAACAGGTACTCCCTCTGGGCGGTAAGACAACAGGCAACTGTTCTTTCTTCATTATTCTCTTCTGGATGTTTCATGTGCTCTATGAGAAACATATACAACTTCCCTAATCAGAGAAAAAGTGTCTTTCCAAATTTGAGAGTGGAGAAATTGAAGAGGTGAGCAGTGGTGGAAAGTCCTCTGGGCAAAGGTGACCAGGTGGAAAAGCCACCTGTGGGTGAGGACAGGGCCTGGTTAGTAGGGCAGAGGTGTGAGCTCGAAATGTGAGGCAGGACCAGGTGTCACGAGACTCAGAGAGACTTCCGGACAGTGGCCTGGAGGGGATGGGGAATTCCGGAGGGTCTGAGCAGCGCCACAGCCTGCCTGGACCTCTGTGTGAGGTAGACACGTTTGTTAAGCTGTTCACTGGCCACACAGAGCAGAATAGGGGGAGGCAGTGAGGAGGGTACAGTGATATCCTCCTGAGTGGAGGCCCGAAGGCTGGAAGAGAACCAAAGCCATGGGGGTGGAAAGGAAGGGACAGGAGTGAGCAGTTGGGGGCGGGGGGCAGCATCGAGAAGGTTCTGATCCAGGAGCTCAGGAAACACCCGAGGAGCCTGGTCCAGCCTGTCCTCCTGCTCCGCCACATCCCTGCACCCACGCAAGGAATCCCAGGCCCTCAGTCTGCAAGACCTTGTGGGGGCCGCTTCCCCAGGACCCTGAGACTGGCATGACTGATGTTTGGCACCCAGGATGGTCACCAGACGTTATAATCAGAAGTCGTCTCCAGAGCCTGGGCCAACCTCACACCCTGAGACCAGAGCAGGGGTAGAGATGCCAGGAGGGCGCCTGGGACCCTGCTCTTGTCCCGAACAAGGAAACTTTGACCCGGGTGAGACCGAGGAAGTCACAGAAGCCCTGCTCTGTCTTCCCTGCGACCCGGTGCTGGACCCCACCCTCTAGGTCCCCAGTGCCAATCCAAGGGCCACCCTGCTTCAGGGTAACCTGGGGGGCTCATTACAGACGCACATTCATGGGCCTCCCCAAAGGCACTGTGGCTCAAAATCTCGGGTAGGCTTCTGAGTCTGTGTTAAAAGTAAAATTCTCCAGGTGATTCGGGGGACCCCCAGGAAAGTTCCAACCTGCAACACCGCTGCCTGGCCATCTGCCAATGGGGAGCTCGTGGCTGCCCTTGTTTTCCTGCCACTAAGCTGAGGACTTTTGTTTCTGGCAGCAAGTGGACCTGATGCCATGAAAAGCCTCTCCCTACAAGTTCCCTGAGAGGCTTGCTGAGACGAAAGAAACGTCCCTCCACGGCACCAATGCGCTGGTCTGGCAGGGAGGGGTCCCCACGGGCCAGGGAGGAAGCAACTGCAGCAAACAGACTGTGCTGGTCTTGACACGCAGGCGGTCCTGGGAGTTTGCCCCCCTGAGGAGACGCAGTGTGGACTTTATTGGCCCCCAAGAAGAAGAGGCAGGGCCTGGAACCAGCACGAGGCAAGAATCGGTAACTGAGGCTCCCTTTATAAACCTGGGCCCCTAGAAAGGCTGAGCCAACAGTAGCCCCAAATCAAACAAGGCAAACCCATGCATTGGCTATGGAGGAAAAAAGGAAATTCACTAGTCTTGGCCTATTTTTTTGGAGATAAGTCAAAAGTCTCCTCTTCATATGTGTAGCTTAGGCTCATTCTTACAAGAGGTTGGGTTTGTATTTATGCTAGACAGTTGTCTAGAAAATCCAAAGCTATAAACCAACACCACAGAGGTTCTGGATTGGTTCACTGGGTCACCCTGTACAAGCAAAGGGGCAACTTCTCCAGAGAACCTGGTCCCCTCCATCAGGGCACACAGGAACCCCACAGATAACAACCGCCACCACAACCTAAGCTTACAAACCCACAAGAAAACAAGCCACCACGAGCAAGAGTCAGGAGAAGCCACGGTGAGCAGAGTTAGACTCTGAGAACCACAGATGGTGAAGCTATAAGACAGAGGCGATGAAATAAGCATGTTCAAAGGACCTAAAAATTCAAAGTTGTAATGTAAATTATGAGGAAGACACAAGATGCTAAGATCAAGCAGATTAACCCCACATACAAGTACAAACAGAAATGAAAAAAATAGGTGGTAATTGAAATTAAAATCTCAATGGATGGGGCTGGCCCCGTGGCCGAGTGGTTAAGTTCGCGTGCTCTGCTGCAGGTGGCCCAGTGTTTCATTGGTTCGAATCCTGGGCGCGGACATGGCACTGCTCATCAGACCACGCTGAGGCAGCGTCCCACATGCCACAGCTAGAAGAACCCACAACAAAGAATACACAACTATGTGCTAGGGGGCTTTGGGGAGAAAAAGAAAAAAAAAAAACTCAATGGATGGAGTAACCATTGGATTAGATACATCTGAAGTTAATAAACCAGAAAGAAGCCACCGAGGATGCAGCACAGGGAGACGGAGATGGAAAATACTGGAGACAGCCAAAGAGGGCAGAACGAGATGGCCAAGTCGAAGCTTCTAGGAGAGACTAGAGCGATTAGGGGAGGCAATATTTTTAACATTCCATGACATGATGGGGTTGATCTTCCACACGATGAAAGATATAAACCCTCAGATTCAGAAATCACAACAAATTGCAGGCAGAATAAATAAAAATAATTCACCTTGATTCACTGTAGAGAAATGACAGAATATCAAAGTCAAAGAGAAGGTATTCAGAGTCGCCAGAGGGGCGAGGATGCCCTACTTGTCAGTGATCTCCACAGTGCACAGAAGCCAGGAGACCATGCAATATCGCCCGAGTGTTCAGAGAAAATACATATCTCAATCTATAACCTTCTCCCCAACTAAACCATCATCTGAGAGCACAGGCAGAATCCAAACATTCTAGATAAACAAATACTGAGCTGCCTATCGACGAACCTTCACTGAAGAAAGCAAAGGCTTCAGGAAGAAGGAGCTTAAATCCAAACTGTGAGACGGAAAATTGGCAAATCTGTTGGTAAGTATAAGCAAGTCTCAACTGTATACAACAAGTGACTAATTCAGAGGATTGCTGGGAAAGGTGAAACCCAAACACAGGACAGCAATGGCCCATGAAATGGGAGAGGCAAGAGGCCATGGGGTTTAGAGCACGCCGGGCCCCAGTGAGTTTCAGGGGCCATGGATCAACTGCGGATGGCAGTCAGCGGAGCATTCAGGAGAGAATCCTGTGGGACCCACCAAAAATGCAGAATCAGCACGCACAGCCTTGAAAGGGGGAAGAGGCGAAAGGCAAGGCCGGGTGGGGTGGGCAGCACAGAGAGTGAGCTGCAGGTGGCCGCTGCAGAGCACCCCATGAGTGGGCTCACAAGAGCTCACCGACGTGAGTGGTGAGTGGGAGCAACAGACCCCCAGTGCAGGCTGGGGCCTTTGTGCATTGGATGCGTGTTGCCCCAGCACTTGGGCTTTTGGCACGTCATTCTCTGAACTTCATTGTTTCCCTGAAATGTTTTGTGATGACAGTAAATGGCCTCTCTTTTTCCCCAGTAGCCTATCTTAAACTCCGCTTTGCCCTCCGTTGTTGTACCCGGGGTCTCCGAGTCCCCAGATTCCACCTCCCGCTGGTTTCTAGCTCCTCTTCCTCCCCAGGGTCCCAATGTGACAATATCACTTCAGGTCCTGGACTGGCCTGCCACCATGTCCTGCCCATGGTCCCTGACCTCCCCCATCTCTGCTCCCCCAGGGGAGCAGTGTAGCTCACCCACAGCCACTCCTGCTCCGTGGACTTCTGAGATCTGGCCCATTCAACGCCTGTGGGCTCCTGGTCACTCCACACACCCGAGACCTCGAGTCAGGAGCCAGGATGACCCAGACAGCACTGAGTGTGCCAGGAGCCCACATGGGCCTCTCCGTGAGGCAGCAAGGTCAGCACCCACTTTACAGATGAGGTTGCCTGGCCACCGTGTGGAGATGCGCAGAGAGCAGCTGGCCCCCTCTGCGCCTCTGTCCAAGCTGCTCTGCTGCTCATGCCCTTCCTTTCCCTCCCCAGCACTGGTACTCAGCCCTAATGTCACCTCCTCCAAGAAGCCTTCCTAGGCCTGACCAGGCCAAGCCAGGTGCCCATCCCTCAGAGGCCCACACTCCCTGCCACACTGCTGCTTCGCCCATCTTCCTCCTGGGATGGCAAGGACACCCTGCCACCCCACAGGACCTCACTCAGGCCCTGCACAGAGCAGGCCCTCATGAACAGTCACTGGTGAGCCAAGACAGGGTGAGCAATTGAAGGACTAGGACTTGCAAGAGGATAGAAACTGTGAAGGGGGCGCTCCTGCTGCCTATGCCATCCATCCCCGTGAGCAAGTCCTCCAGCTGCCAGTTACATTTTCCTGGAACATGGGGATACATCCAGGAATTACAGTGGCTCAGACAGGCTCTGGAACCCGTCAGGAATGAGAGTGGGCAGCTCTGCCTCAGACACTGGGCCTGAGGGTCACAAGACAGAAGCCCAGAGACACCGTGAGCTTGAGACACAGAGAGAAACCACCGAGGTTGGCGAGAGGCGGGCAGCGGGCGTTGTGCATAGGATGCGTTGCTGTGGGCACTGTGGACAAGCACTGTGCTGGGATGGGGATGACTCCTGCCTAACAGGCCCCTTCACGCACCCAGAAAGTGCACCCTGGCGAGGTTCAGCTTCGAGGCCTGGGTCTGGCCTGATGGTGGAATTCAGCATGGCTGTCGTGCCCCACCACATGGGAACTGGGGCTGCAGGCCTTTCCCAGTGATGGCATCTGCCCTGGGATTAGCACCCTGTCTCCCCACACCAGGGCTCTCAAGGGCCTCTGGGCGAGGAGGACTCAGGAGTATCAGGTAACCCACGGGGCGGGGGCCACTCTGAATCCCCGGGGGCCAGGGCGACAGCTCAGGCTCCAGAAAGCCATTGGCTCCGGGCTGGGCTGACTTATCGAGTTGGCAGGAAAGGAAAAACTCCTCCGTGCGGGAGCATTCCACAAAAGGCGCCTGACTCTCCCTGCACTTGCGCCTCATTAACATTCCGCAGACGTCACTAAGGACTCAACACCAACAGGCTGAATGGACAGCATCATTTAGGGCTGCTCCGTATTCAGCAAACAGCAAATGATGCTTCTCCCCACGCCCGACCTGCCCATTAGCATTTGCAGAAAGCCCCCATTTGCATCACGACAATGGTCTGCCCCTGAATCTGGAGTTGTGGGGGCACTGGGCATTTGTTGGCACAATTGTCCTTTGTGCCCACTCTAGTGGCCAGGCGGGGAGCACGTCCCAGGGGCTCACCAGTGATGTGGCCGGGCCAGAGCCAAATCTCAATGGCATGTGATGAGGCCACGGGTAGCCCAGCACCCAGTGGGGTGGGTGCTCAGGCTCGATCTTGCCCAGCCAACTCCCAAGGAGGATGTCCACCAGTAGCCCCAAGAAGCAGGGAGTGGCTGCAACCCCTCTCCAGAATGCTTTCCGCCCTTCTGCCAGGGCACAGTGACCAGACGCAGGACCCATCATGGGTCAGCCGCCTGCAAACCAAGAGCTTGGCAGGCCAGGCGCCAGCTGCCCATAAGCACAAAGGGTCAGGAACAACATGAACTTGTCATCCTCTGCTGTGCTTGAGACAGTGACATTATCCTCACAACTACGAATAAGCTGGAATGTTCTGGTGGGTGCTGGAACATTCTGCTGGGTGCTGGGAAGAGGTCCAAGAGAGGAGGGATGGACACAGAAATGACAGAAGAGCAAATGCACAGAGCACTGAGGAAGGGGACAGCTGCGGGCACACACAGTGCTGGTTCTGGACCCCCGGTCCCCACTCCACCAGGAATGGGGGGTCAGCATGTATGTGCTGCTTCCTCTCTGCCAGACTTGGGGCACCAGACACACAGTATGACCAAGGCAGGGCCTGGCTCTCAGCAGCCCAGAGTCTGGAACAGAACAGGAAGAGGGGTCCCTCCAGGGTGGGGGCAGGCCTCCTGGAGGGACATGCCATGGGTGGAAGGAGCCCTAGGACTTTGACAGGCAGATGCTGGGCCAGCAGGAGCCAATGCAAGGCTTGGAACACCTGACGTCCATGGGACCATAGCAAGTGGTCTGGGAGAGCAGTGGGCATCCTTGAAACCCCAGTGGCCCTGGCCAGCCCTGGTGGGTTGGAGCTGAGGGTCCAGGCCCTGTCCCCACTCCTCATCCTATATGAAGGCTTCTTACCAGAATTGTCACAGCTCTCCACCAAGAAATGGTCTGGCCTCCGCTCCTCCGAGACGAGGTCACACGTGATGTGAGGGACCGTGAGAGTCCTCTCTCCGGGACTCACTCCATTGTCCTTGTCCAGTTTGAACTTTTTTTTCTTTACCTAAAAAAAAGACAATGAATTGGCGGTTCCTGGGCATCCTGTGCCAGGCCCTCCGCCGGCCCCAGAACACCCACCCAGGGGCAGCACCAGCTGGGCCCCTGCTCCAGCACCCTCACACACAGACGAGGTGGGCAGTGGCTTATGGTGCTGCCAGGGTTCCTGTGGGGCTCAGCCCAGTTGCTGCCCTGGGAGTTCATGGCCAACATGGGCAGGTGGCAGGAAACTGGCAAAC
>NW_025794282.1:0-5397 GCF_021613505.1 Equus quagga | reverse complement strand
CAGTGCACATGGAGTATTGCCCACCAGAGAAGCTCATCTGAGCCTCAGTATTCAGAGGTTTTTCTTTTTATTTAATTTTTCTTTAAGTTTAAGGTGTGCAATGTATTGAGTCAACAAGTGTTCAGAGTTTTTATTGGGGCGTCTTCATGTAGACATAATTGAACTCAGTCTCCAGGTGAACCTACACTGTGTGACCTCAAGCCCTCTCACTACAGGTTCTGTGAAACGATAAGAGTAAAACTTAGGTGTTAAGTCTTGGAATTTTCTCATTTCTGGAAACTTCTGTTTAGCCAATTGAATACAGCCCAAGTTTTCCTGGCTCAGGTCCCATTCTCCCCAGAGGGTGAAAAGTCTCTTGAATTCTTAACTACTCTCAGTTTGAGGGCAGATCTCTCTTTCATAGGCCTGATCAATAAAGAAACTGGATCTTTGTCAGGAAAGCCAGTCTGTGTCAAATTCTTTTTAGCTTTCCAGCAAACCTGAAATGATACTTTCTTCTGTGGCTCTTTCTCTGATCCTCAGTTTGAATGATTCCCTCCTCCTTTTACGTTTCATAAAACTCTGTTTCTGGGTTAGAACACTTATCAAAGTCTGTTTTTCTTTTGGGGCTTTTTATTTACTCTTCACTAGACTGTGAGCTCCTACCTTATTCATCTTTGTATCCCCTGTACAGCCTAATCCAGAACAATAACTACTGTATTGAGTGAACTGGAGCTTTGAAATACAGAAGCCTGGCAGGAACAAGAAAAAGACACTGTCAGTACAAATTTAATTTATACTCAGTCACTGGGGTTTCTATAAGAATTTGAACTCTAGGATAAAACAGGGAAATTATCTTTAAATGTGTGACACAATTTAAAGATATATTTTGGAAGAAGCAGGGAATAGATTGTGCAAATTTTTCTGGCTTAGCTCCTAATTTCTGCAATCCATGTCTCTTTTTTAAAAAAATGTTTTTTGAGGTTTTCTTTGTTTTTTGTTTTTTAAATTTTTTTTTTAAGATTTTATTTTTTGGGCTGGCCCGGTGGCGCAGTGGTTAAGTGCACCTGTTCCACTTTGGTGGCCCAGGGTTCGCCAGTTTGAATCCCGGTGTGGACATGGCACTGCTTGGCACGCCATGCTGTGGTAGGCGTCCCACATATAAAGTAGAGGAAGGTGGGCCCGGATGTTCACTCAGGGCCAGTCTTCCTCAGCAAAAAGAGGAGGATTGGCAGCAGATGTTAGCTCAGGGCTAATCTTCCTAAAAAAGAGATTTTATTTTTCCTTTTTCTCCCCAAAGCCCCCGGTACATAGTTGTGTACTTTTAGTTGTGGGTCCTTCTGGTTGTGCCATGTGGGATGCCACCTCAGCATGGCCTGACAAGTGGTGCCGTGTCCGCGCCCAGGATCCAAACTGGCGAAACCCTGAGGTGCTGAAGGGGAGCTTGAGAACTTAACCACTCGGCCATGGGGCTGGCCCTAAAAAAATGTTTTCAGAACTAGAAAAAATATAGACTCATTTAAACTTGCTTTTGATTCTACAAAAGGGGACAATAAGTTCTATTATGTTTGTTAAAACATACTTTCCTTGTATTATAATCAGTTCTTATATATTAGAGGGTAATTTCTTTTAAGTTTTGTTTAGGAATTTAGAAGATGCTGATGAAATAGTCAATGTCTGACTGTTTCCTCAGTTTGAACGTATTATTACTAACCCATTTGATTCTTAAATTTGTACAAATTTGTACAAAGACGGTGACAGTATTTCACTCACATGTCATGCTCCTCCAAGGGAGTAGGCACATATGCCACAATGTGGATAGAAAAACTCCAAGAACTTCTGTAGTGTAAGGCCTGACATTAAGCTTTGGATTACCGAGGCATCTATTTCAGAGACTTTTATCTCGAATAAACATATTGCCAACTTTATGACAGTCACTAGGAAAACAAGTGGATAGGGAACCAGGTCACCCCACCCATGAAGTTTTCCTTTTAGAAAGCCCTAAGTAACCTAGGTAACTCACCACTTAAGCAATCCTATTTGTCCCTTCCCACTCCCTTATGCTTTTATGCTTTAAATTTGCTAATAAAGAATGAACCTGTGAAACCCTAGGCACCCCACACTCGAACTCTGATAGAGACAGAGCCCCAGGTCTGTGCTTCCTCCCTCTCTCTCTACCTGCAACCTCGCTGTGTGGCTCTCGGTTGTGCCATGTACCCTATAAGACCCATGAGTAATAAATATCGTTCTTCAAATTTCCCTGATGGTTTCGTTGAGGTGCACCCTGCAATCATAGTAAGAACCAGAAGGGCCTGTCCAGCTACACCACTGGCCCTGACAAGGGGGTGTCTATAGAGAGCGCCGAGTAAATAGGGCCCATGCGAGTGCCTCAGACATTCCTAGGCCAGAGAATCACTATCGGTAGGCTGAGACCAACACAACAACTTCATTTTAAGTAACTGGAGGTTTCCAGGTGCCCAGAAGAAGCAAATACAAATGTTTTCCTAGAGAATGTGCCCTCATGTCAGACCTCAGGCAACTCTCACAGAAAGCACAACAGATTTGGGCTCATAATAATAAAAAAAAATCAAGAACATTCAAGAAAATAAGCTACGTTGGGGCCAGCCCTGTGGCCAAGTGGTTAAGTTCACGCACTCTGCTTCCACGGCCCAGGGTTTTGCCAGTTCAGATCCTGGGCACGGACCTAGCACCGCTCATCAAGCCATGTTGAAGCAGCATCCCACGTAGCACAACCAGAAGGACCTACAACTAGAATATACAACTATGTACTGGGGGGCTTTGGGTAGAAGAGGAAAAAAAAGAAAAGATTGTCAACAGCTGTTAGTTCAGGTGCCAATCTCCAAAAAAAGAAAATAAGCTACCTTGAATGAGAGACAGTAGAAACAACAAGTGATAAAAGCAGCCCCATAAAGACTTCAGATATTAGAATCATCAGATAAAATGTTTAATATACTGACAGAAATAGAAGAGATGGTAAAAGAGCAAGAAGATATAAAAATGATCAGGCAGGGGACAGCCTGATGGCATAGAGGTTAAGTTCACAGGCTCCAGTTTGGCCACCCCAGGTTCGTGAGTTCATATCCCAGGCACAGACCTACACCACTCATCAGCCACGCTGTGGTGGGAATCCACAAAACATAGGAAGATTGACACAAATATTAGCTTGGGGCCAATCTTCCTCAAGCAAAATAAGAGGAAGATTGGCAGCAGATGTTAGCTCAGGGCAAATCTTCCTCAGGAGGAGGGGGAATGATCAGGCAGCTTTGAAAAAGAATCAAATGGAATTTTTCAGTTCTAAAACTGAAAAATATAAAAATTGAAATAAAAAACCAAGTGGAAGCATGAAACTGCTGAGTAGCCTTAATGGGTGCTGAAACAAAGGCCACCCAAATGAAAACAAGCCATGTCTTCAGATCTTGCTATAGCAAGGGAGTCAGCCATCGTTGATTGAGCCTGGCAGAGATTCAAAGGCAGACAGGAAGTGGAAAAGCTCTATAGTGACAACAGGGAAGGCTTCAGGTATCCTCTGATTGGAGGCTGTTGGCACAGGGAACCAAGAAGTAGGCTAACTAGACGTGACTTTTTTATGTGACTATTTTGGGGAGCATATTTGGCTTTCTCTGATTGGTCCTGAGTTGGAAGCCAGAGCAAAAAATAGGAAAGTTGGCAGTTACCAACCAAGTCTTGACTCTTCTGGATGGATAGTTGCAGAGGTTGTGGTTTGGCTTCCTGGCATTCTCATATGGGTCAGAGTTCTGTTATGATGAATGGTTTGGCCATTGTCCTTTGTATATTCAGTCCCTTTCTTGTGAGAACTGATGAACTAGAAGGCTGATCTGAAAAAATACTCAGAATGCAGCCCAGAGAGACAAAGATAATACATAGAAAAGAAAGGTTGAGATGTGGTGGGTAGCATGGAAGGCTGATTTATGTCTTATCAGATTTCTAGAATGAAATAACGGAGAGAATGGAGGACAGGAAATATTCAAAGAAATAAAGCTTGAAACTCTGTCAGGAGTCATGAATAACTCTGATTTACAATGTTCACTAAATTCTAAGCAGCAGAAATACATGAGGATAAATATAAATAAACATTGCCTATAGTAAATATAAATTAATGTATCCTTTTAAGAATAAAAATAGTAAGAGAAATAAAAGGCTGGACAACAATAGTATGTAACCTGGAGCTGGCTGTTTTGAGGCAGGCCTTCTACGGTGCTTTTTAAAGAGAAATATACTGATTAAATTTATACTTTAAGTATGTATGTTAAAACTCTAAAGGTGACCACCAAAATAATAGAAATTAAATGTGTATACTTCAAACTGATAAGGAACAGAAAAATAAAATGAGAAAAAACACTTTAATTGTTCCAAAAGAAGACAAGAAAAGAAAAAGAAAACATGAAAAAATAAAAAGCAAGGCAAATAGAAAGCATTTAATATATTCAAATAATAAGGGGGAAAAATAAATCCAAATAAATCATAATCACAAAAAAGGTCAGTGGCATGAACTTTTCAGTTAAATGTCATGGACTCTTAGACTAAAGAGTCTAAGAGTCTCTATAAAAAATGAAATCCAGATATGTGCTGTTTTCAACAGACATAACAAAATCAGCAGAATAGAGAAAAGTAGAAAGTAAAAGAATGGATAAAAAATAGCCTAGCAAATACTAACCAAGAGAGAGCTGGTGTGGCTATGTAAATAGCAGTCAAAACAGGATAAAATTTTAAAATGTTGCTGGTAAGTAATTATTTAATGATGGAAGTCTTATTTACCAGAAAAATACAATAATTCTAAATGTATTGTACCTGATGACATAAATTTAGGTTCGAAATATATTAAGTAAAAGTTGGCAAAATTAAAAGGAGAAATAGCTATATATACCATTATTGTGAGAGATCTTAATGCCTACCTTTCTCAATAATTGCTAGATCAGATGAAAATTACTAAGGATATCAAAGAGTTGCACAACACACTTAGCAAGCTTTATCTAATAGACATATATAGAACCATTTACTTAACAACTGGAGGAAACACATTCTTTTCATGAACATAAGGAACACTGTGTACTAAAGAATTTGGCCTTCCCAAAGAGAGATCTGGCCTTTCCCCTTGATTTTCCCTGTGCCATACCTCATAGGAATGTCTTTGTTTAGGGTGGATGTAGCTGGCCACAGCCAATAGTTTTCAGGTCGGGGCTAGCCATGCTGCAAAGACTGCCCATGTGATGTAGAGTGGGGGGCCATGGGTCACACAGTATAGGTTGACGTGAGACTGAATTCAACCGTGTGGGCAATCAATCAATCAATCATATCTGCATAATGGAGCCCCAGTGTAAACCCTTAACAATGAGGCTCAGATGAGCTTCTCTGGTGGGCAATACTCCATGTGCACTG